>NC_082688.1:108938251-109027466 GCF_949987515.2 Delphinus delphis
CCCGGAAGAGCTCGTGGAGACCCGGAAGCGGCGGGAGCTCCGACGTCGCTGCTCTCGCGGGCTAGCCCTTCCCGCCCCGCCCACTTGCGAGGCGCCGGGGTTGTCGAAGCCTCGCGTCGCGCGAGACCTGCGACCGCGTCCGCGCCGCCCTCCCGCCCGGCAGCGGGGGCTTTCCCGCTTCTGGGTGCCGGCCGTTGGCGGCTGTTGGCGGCCGTTACCTCCCCGTTCCCGGGAGGAGCCCGAGCGGATTTAGAGTCCTCGGAAGTCCGCCGTGCCGTCCGGCCACGGGTAGAGGGAGGCAAAGGGAAGGAGGACTTGACAGTGGGCCCGTGGGGGGCCATTCGGTAAACTCCAAAGAGCCGAGGGTCCTGAGGTAACTCCTAACTCTTAACCGCCGTGGGCAGGACGCCTCGGGGCCAGCCGGGCCGGTGTCCGCGACGGGAGAGCGCGGGGCCGCGGGCGTCGGGACAGCACCTCGGTCCACGTGGCCGGCCTACTGGGGGCCCGCACCCTGGCCTCGCTGTTTTCCTGTCTGTGGGGCTCAGGCGCGGTTGGAGAAAGAATAATGTCTCTACTTTCAGGAAAAACATCAAAGACCGGAGCTGCGCAATATGGAGCGCACATGGCGGTCTCCGAATGCCGGACCTGCCAAAACATGTTTCGCAGGATTTTCTTCCTTACCTTTTTGTCCATCCCCGCTCCGCCCTCACCCCAGGCTTTTCTTGTCTTCTCCCCCAGTGGGAGGGAGCCACGGGCTCGCGAGGAGGCTGCGAGGCGATCCACGACCTTTCGGGATGTGATGCTCACCCGGGAAGGGGCTGGGGGACCGCAGAGCCGTGACTCGCCCGGGACCCAGAGCAGAAGCGCCAGGTCGCTTTTGGCATTTTACCTGCAAAAGCAGGTAAGTTTCCTGCTGGTAAGCGAGCCCTTAACGTCACGTTACACCAGCTGAGTCCTCAGGCCTCAGCGCCTTGCTCTCCTTAGGTCAGGGCTCTTCAATAGTTAATGAATATTGAAGGGAAGGAAAAGCCTGCAAGCTGGCTTAAGTTTACTTTTTACTTCAGTCTAAACAAGATTTAGGTGCAAAGCTTCTCTTCCTCATTAACAGCTATAAAATCATTATTACTGCTAAACAGTAGGAGACCGGTATCGCAGTTCTTCAAATAACCTAGCAGAGAGAGGCAAGGGACAGTTGGCTCAAAGTTCAGGCGGTTTGCTTCAGGAATTTATTTCTCAAGGTGAAATCTCAGAATGTGAGGGGTCATTAAAATGATCTAGGTTCAACTTCTGAACTTCCTGAAAGGTGAGCTGGGCCCTAACTAGGTAGTTACTAGCCCAGGGCATAGGCTAGGATGGAGCTGGGGAAGTGCTCTCTCTCCCAGGCTGATGCCTAAGAGCTCACTGCCCCTCACAGCCCTCAGTGGAAGGACAAGCTGGATCATTTCGTCTCTTCTCGCCACTTCTGTTAAATGGATTGCTGTCTCCTCTGAAAAATGATCTCAGGCTATTCTCCTTCAGCACATTTACACGTAGGGTTAGTATTAAAGGTAGGAGTAAATTCTTGGGGGCTCCCATTTAACAAAAGATCCATGCCGTCGCCAGAACATGCAGCTTTTTCTAATGCGCTACTGATGATAGTGGGGGAAGGAAACACCGCCGCACATGGAGCTGGTTAAACATAAATCTCATCAAATCTTCCAGTGTCTGGTGACTTATGTGGCTTATATACCCAGACCGGTGGGCAACTTACCTGACAAGCAGTTAGAAAATCTGGATTTTACACCTGGCTTTGCCATCAACCTGCTGCATGTCCCGACCAGTCAATTTCTCTGGATTTATTTCTCTCTCTATATACACGTTTTTAATTTTTATTATATGTGTGCATTATATATTTGTGTGTATGCATACGCATGTACTTATGTTATTAATTTTTAATTCTGGTAATCTATTGGTTCACAAACCCAATTTCTGTTTTTATATTCTCTGATGCTGTTGTATGTATCAACATACAGTGAGTCCCTTACCCCTACCAGATGAAGAAGCAACAGAGCCAACACCGACACCCTGCTTATTCCTGTATTAAGTTAATAAGTTAATCAATGAATGTTAAACCTGCATAGTTCTTTAGAGCTGCTTCTGCCCCTTCTTCTTGCAGATGAGCACACGAGCCCAGAGAGCTGATTTCCCCCGGTTGCACAGCTAGAGAGCCCAGGATGGCTTCTTGCTCAGTGCCGTACTCTGTGAAAATTATTGGAGAGACGGGCCAGGTGAGCATGGGTCAAGTCTCTAGGATATTTCCTTCTACCACCCAGCCATCCACATTCCTCACCCCACTTCTCATTCAGAACAGCAATACCCAGACCAGAACATAATAGTCTTGGATTCAGGAGTACAAATTTAAGGCAAAACTCGAAGTCAGCACCGTGTCACTTGTGCTACGCTTCTTTAAACATTCCTGCTCTATTGTGTGGACTGTGAGCCCACAAGGAGCTTTGGGCCAAGGTTACAGGTCCTCTAATGAGGATACAGCCACAAGTCTCACATGTCTTTAGAGTCTCTTTAGAGGTAGAAATCCATGATCAAACTTAATAAAGAGGCAAAACAATAATTAACAAATTTATAAAGTAAAGCCAGTGTTCAGACTAATATTTCACTGATCCTTTTCCCTCACACAACACACTCCCAAATTATCAACATTGGGTGCAGGTGGAAGAGCTAACAAAGCAATTATCCAGCATTAATAGTAAGATGGTAAAGCTGCTCTTGCTTGCTTTGGGGAAGCACCTTCTTGATGTGAGATAAGGATGTGGGGAACTGTCTGCCATGTTGGATGTTAAGTGTGGGTGCTTTCTCCTGTCTTGGTCGACCTTGATGAGCCTGTTGATGCTGCCTGGCTGGAATCCAGAGTGTTTCAGAGGAACAGTTGTAATGTGTTTCCCATGGGTGTGTAGCGCAACAGGCAGTTTCTCTGCACTGAAGCAGCCTCTTCCTCTCTCACCTGCAGGCTGGGGGACCTTGACAACTTGGAGGCTAAAAGAACCCCACATAGCACCAGGGCTGAGGGGGTCTCCCTCAGCAGGGAGCTTAGGCCTGTGGCAATGGGCCACCCAGCCCAGACAGCCACTCCAAGCTGTTGCCCTAGGTAGGACCGGAGCAAGGATACCCACCTTCCACCTTTGAATCTGGGCGATTATGTAAGGTGTTCGTTGCAACTCTAGCTGTGCAATAGAGTACAAAGAGCTCTCTGCCCATTCCTCCTAAACCTCATCCTCAGGGTCCTGTTCTGGACCATTTCTCTTCCTATATGAAAACCTCTCCCTGGGCTATAGTCAATCCAAATACTTCCTGAGATGGTTATAAGGATTAAATGAGAAAATCTACTAAACGTGCTTTTCACAGTGCTACATATGTAGTAAGTACTAGATGCGTGTTAGCAATGATTATCGTTATTACCGTTATTGTTTTTATTAGCCATTCTATGGTTTCACGTGACGTTGATGGCATATTTTTCTACAATTCAGACCTCTTCTAGGAGTGCTAGACCCAAATATCCCACCCCTTGCTGGAGGACATTTTCACGTCCTAAGTAGATGTACTTAGATTTTGAAAACTCGTCACGCTCAGAACGGAATGTGTTTTTAGTCCCTGTTGCACACTCATAGTCTGTTCTCCTAGGCTCTATGAATGGCACCACCATCAGTCAGGAGCTAGGCCGTAACCTGGCAACTCCCCCCAGGTCCTCCTATTATCTTTCAAATCCACCCTCTCTACCTCCTGCCTCAGTGATGACAGGTACTGAGTTTGCGTCATTCCATTATTGCTCCTACTGCCAGTGTGCTCTCCAGTCTGTGCTCCCAGCAGCCGGTGTCATCTTTATATAATGCAGTTTGATCATGTCATGCCCCTACTCTAAATCTTTCATTCACTCTGCATAGACTTCAGGAAAACCCAAATGCGAGCATGTGATGCTCCTCACATAACATCTCTGTTCTCACCACTTTCCCTTCACACACGCTGAGCCCTGGCTCTGCTGAACTGTGCTGAAGAGCCCAGTTTCTTTTGCCTTCATGTCTCTGCACGTGTTGTCCCTCTGCCTGCTGCACACCTTCCTCCTCATCCATAAGGTAGAAGGATGTCATTCTCCTTGTCCTTCAAGATTCCACCTGGGTGTCTGCTCTTTTTGGGCTCAGGCTGACTACAGTTTATATTCTACAGGCGTGTCATTTCTCTTTTCCACTAGGTGTGAGTTCCCGAAGGCAGTAGAATAGGTCTTTAATCTTTGTGGCCACAATGCTTTACTGGCATACAGTGGGTGTCCATCACGTGTTTGCTGAATATGAGAATGGCCCAGAATTAGAATGAATATCTTTGGTATTATAGCTTCTCATCATCAAGATTTGGGGCAAGTTATTTTTTTCTGAACTGCAGTTTTTTCACCTGTAAAGTGGGGATTAATGACGCCCCCTAATGTTGTGAGGGTTAAATGAAAAGTGAATGGCAAAGTCTCCAGTAAACTGTGTAGCACCGTACCTGAGTCATTATTATAATAAATGCAAACCCACATTTCCCGTGCATGTACACATTTCCATTCACGCACGTAATGTGTGCCTGTTACATGCATCCATGTGTCTGTTGGTGCACCTTCATGGTTACATGGAAAAGCAGCTTCCAAACGTACCTTTCTCTAGATCCTCCCCCCTTTAAAAGGCCAGCTGAAATAGGTGGATAGGTAATTACTTTAGATAACTAGTTCAGGTTAGTAGTAGTGTCCTCCATTGTCCTTCTGTGAGTTCCTCACATCCATGCACACAAACAGTGCAGATTTATAGAGCTCTGAATGGGTGTTAGAGTCCATTACCATTTTTATTACGACTGTGATTGTACTTTTCTACTAAAGCTGTAACGTCGAAAGCACCTCCCGGTGGGCTTTAGTTTTGTTTTCACAAAGGTCACTTGTAGCAGTTACTGAACATGTGGTTTTCCCCATTTTGCATGTGAACAAACCCAGGCACAGGGGGTTCCTTTAACAAGCTGCCCCCTTTCCAGTGCTGCACCTGCGTGGAGATCAGAGCCCCTTCTCCTGTCTCCTTTCTTTTCCCGCAGGTCAGTGTAGGAAGTTTGCGCAAAATAGCTGATCGGTAAAACCAGCCAGAGCCCATCAAGGCGTAAATTGACCAGTGCTGATAATGCTTTGAGTTGCCACAGTTATTTCTGCGCTTCGGGCCTGCCCTAAATGTGGAATCTGCTCTTCTAACATCAGTAGCGAGGGAAATTCCTTGGTTTTCGGTTCCCCGGAGGGTAATTGCCTGTCCTTCCGCGGTGCGCGGTTGCCAACTGCCCGGCCGCCCCAGGGCTTTGAAGGGGGGGCGCCTTCCCTCCGCAGTGCCCGTAGCACCTCGCCCACTTACTCGACTTTCTGCCTCTCCTCGAAAAAGCCAGGTGGCGCCAACCCTCAAGCCAGGCCCGAGCCCAGGGCGCAGAGCCGGGAGGAAGGGTGGGCCGGGCTGGCGCTCCCTCCCTGCACCCTCCGCCCTCCCCTGCGTACCCCTGGAGGGATACGAGGTGTCCTGTGTGCCACATGCAGCTTGGGGAATGGAAGCAATTAACGCCATGAGGTTTCCTGGCTCTTTGCGGTGTTTTCGGTGGGTTTTGATTTGGGGAAGGAGGGCGCGGAGCGGGGCAAGCCTGTTCCAATCTGCCAACATCCTGTGTCTGCCTGTCTGCGCTGCAGATGACGCGCGGGCCCGCACTGCGGGGACAGGAGAGGCCCCGGTGTCGTGTGCTGGGCCTACCTGAGATGAGGGACAGAGTCGGTGCAGGTCCGAAAGAGGCAGAACTGGCCCAGCTGTGAAAGGAGGGCTTCCAGCTGCCCTCATATGACAGCTGAGGGTCTGAATCTATTAGGAAAGGCACACGTTTCAGCTTTCAAACTCCGTTTTTTATCCTTGAAATGTTTCCAGTCTTTGAACTGCTTTTATTTAACAGGGAGAAGAGAGAAACTCGATTATGCGATTATATCCATTTACTTGATTAAACCAAACTACATTGAACAAAAATGTTTGTTGAAACTTAGAAAATAACTGCTTATCTGGTAATGAGAGTTTAGCCATCCACACGTGCTGCTATTTCAAATCATCACCAAATTCGAAGTTAAGATGAATCCAGTAAAAGTAATTTTTTTGTATTTGTTGGAATACTAGGAGCATAACGTTGGAATTATGGCGTGTAGCGATTTTAGGATTTTAATTGAAATGACAGTAACATACAAACACATAGAGCTCTCAGCAATGCTGGTCACAGTGAGAGTGTGCTATTAATGCTGCCTTCTCTGGGGTGCCGCTGGTGAGTTTATTACAGTGTGGACTTCAGTGTTTTTCATACCACAGGTTGCCAACCATTAGTAACTCAGTAACATGGGATTTGACTAGCATTTTTAAAGTGGAATAGAAAATATTAGAAGGATGTTAAGGATATTCTTTCATAAGTCTTTCTTCTCGTGTATATATACGTGTGTACTGAGTCGCAGTGCAAAATGTATTTCTTATCATGGATTACAGTAAAAAGAAGTTTGAAAGCTATGGTTGTAGACAAATCTAACAAGGTTCCCATCCATGTTACGCTCTTGAAGTTTGGGGTGCAGGGTTGGGGCTCCTGCCGCCTCCTGGTGCTCTGCAGTGAACTAGAGGGTATATGCCCCCTTGTAGACCTGACACTGAGCATGACCCTCAGGGAAATGAGATCGGGAGGTGGGTATTCAGTTTTTAAAATCTCAGCACAGTGGGTTCTTTCCTGGTTACAAAAGTAATGCTTGATAAGAGATCACATCAGGCCTCAGACCCCGGGAAAAAGATGGGCATGGAAGAATGAGATGGAGCCCCAGGCCTCAGAGAGGAAGGTGGCAACAGGAAGATGGGAACAGAACCTCTGCAGCAAAGTCCAAAGAAGAATTCTGCTTCTTCAACCTGGGTGTGCAGGGGGAGGGGCAGCTGGAGTCAGAAGTCTTGGAACGGGGAGTCTTTGTCTTAGCTTATCTTAGCAGGGGCAGGTAGAATAGTCTTAGACCAATTTAGGAGCTCAGGGATTGACACGGGGCACGAGGAATGCTTCTGTCCCTCATCTTCCTCTCTGCCCCAGTGTCTAAGGGGAGCAGATACTACAAGACTTTGATTAAACCGTGTTTACTAGAGGGGTAGGTTTTTTGTTTTAAGAGTAGATGGCTCCCTTTGGCTTTTGCTCCTATTTCCTGGTATAGGAGCCTGTCCTCAGGAATGTCAGCCAGGCCTGTCTTTTTTCCACTCCAGATACTGGGATTGGTTACCTGAGCCAGATCCAGACTGGGTATGGCCTCCCTTCTCTCTCTTCCCCTGCAAACACGCTGGTCATTGCTTTGACCCTGTCCCACGTGGTCAACCAGAGGGAAAGGAGACGTAGATTTGGACTTTGGGGCAATGGACCTAGCCCAGGCTCCATCTTAGCCTGACCAGACCTCTGCTGAGATGTATGCCATGTTCACCCTTAGTAATCAGGTGGGCATTGTTTCCACTTTCTCTTGTTCCAGAAATGTCTAATTCCCAACTGCAGGGGTTCTCAAACTTTGGCGTGCAGCAGAATCAGCCAGAGGGCTTGTTAAGCTACAGATTGCTTGGCTCTACCACCCGCCAGCTTTGATGCACCCAGGCTGGGGTGCGTTTCTAACACATTCCCAAGTGATGCCGGTGCTGCTGGCCCAGGACCAGACCTTGAGAACCAGCGGTCTGTTTTGAGAAGGGTGTTGGGGGAGAAGGTGACTGGCAGGGCAAGAGGAGAGCCCTCCTAAGATCTTGGCCTTAATACCACCTTAATTCCATGAAGGCTGCCTGCCCCTACCCCAAGCCAGTCCCCTGACAGTCAAGGCTGCCAGGGGATCACATCTGGAGGAGGGTGACTCAGTAACAGCGGCTCTGACTGGTTAGTTTGGGGACTCTCCATCTTGAGGGGACTCAGGAGAGGAGGGGTCCAGGGCACCTTACTCTTGGCAGCCACTGAGGACTGTGGTTGCCTGTCCCTGGAGGAGAGCCATGCTCTTGCCGATGGAACTCCTTGTGCTGCAGGGCCTGGGGTACACAAGCTAGAATTCCCAGTAACTTCTGCAGCCAGAGGCAGGATGCAGGGCAGGTTCTGATAATGAAATGCAGTCACATAAGATTTGAAAGGCAGAAAAGAGGAGGACGCTGTCTTTCCTCAGCTGTGTAGGTGCCCAAGAAGGCTCTGGAAGGCATGAGTGTGGGCAGTGGCTGCATCCCATGGCCCACTGCCTGGTCCCCAGCTTAGAGGGTATGGGGGCTCTCACGGCTGCTCCTCCAGCCCTTCCATGTGATAGCTTGTATTAAATCCCTCTGAGCTTGAAAGATCTGGGGTGTTTTCCGTTTCCTGTATTGAGCCCTGACTGACATTGGGAGAGGACGGTCTGGGCATAGAGTATGGCGTAGACCCTGCAGCTGGTGAGGTGACCGTCCTGGGCGGGAGGACCTTTGGGGGTGATGAGCCAGGGCCAGGAGAGCTTGCCTGCTGTCCTGAAACCTGCAGCTTGTTCTGCCTCTCTCACCACAAAGCCTCCCTTCTCCCAGCTTCCCTCTCTGGATTTTGCAGCAAAGCAGGAAAACCAGCAATTTTTTTGAGAGTGTAGGCACACGTTTTCGCGAGGGCTCCATGACTGTCTGCTCTGCCCATTTTGTTAGTTAATTGAATATTGTCCTGTCCTGTGCTCTGATTTCTGGGCATTCACTCCCAGTGAGCCTTTACCCTAGTTAAGGGAAGAGAGCGAGTTTTTGGTTTCCAGCCCGAGACTGAACAGCAAGTGACTTGAGCAAGTCAGCCTGGCTCAGTGTGAACGCAGTGCTGGATGGGCGCTGCCGATCCCGGCCACAGTGGCGGACTGTGGCTAGACTCCGGGGCCACTTCCTCCGTCTGCCTTGCTGCCTGGCCCCACCTTAACGCCCTGAACTGCAGCTCTTATTCCGGAGCTGATTCTCTGGCTCAGCAGTTCTTCCTGAGCAGAGACAAGACTGAATATATGTCCCTTACTGATTGTTGTCCAGGAGGACTTGGTTGCTCTGGTCTCACTGCTCTCGGGCGCGGTACCCCTCCCTGCAGGAGGAGACGTCTGCTGCACTTGGGTGTGATCATGTGAACTTGCTCTGGCCAATGAAGTGGGAGTGGAAATGACTGCCCTTGGTCTGCACTTGGTCTTCAGTCCCTCTTGCTACACGCCAGCAATGATGTAGATAGAGGCAGCGCCGCAGTGATGACTGGCTGCAGGAACCCAGGAGGGACATGGTGCTAAAACTTTCAAAAAGTATTAATTCTGTATTAGTTTATTGATTTCTGTGAAGTGGTTGGGACTTTAGAGGCCTAATACATTGCACCTCTCACCCCAGCCCAGGTTTAGTCCAAAAAGGCTGGTGGTTCTTCCAAATGCACCAACGGGCAAGGTCAGGAAGGGGTGCAGGGAGTTACTCTACAGGCGGTCCTGTCCCCTGAAAACTTCGGGGGAGGGAAATAGGAGAGGTTTCTGAAGGGATTTCATCACTGTAGAATTGTATCACTCTCTGTATCTGAAAGAATTTTCTGGAAATAGAAATATTAGGAGAGGCCATAAAAACGTTAATTCTTGTCTCATTTTCATTCTTCCATATTTGAAAGCCTAAGGAGGCCATTCAATTGATGGATCAAGGCATTAAATAAAACTTTAAGCAACGGTAATCCTAACCGATAGAGCAGCAGCTCCATAGTAGGTGAACTGTGGCCTGAACATTAACAGGGCAGACTTTCTGCCAAGTCTGCGAGGGCCTGGCTCCTCGTTAACTGATGGCCGGTGCTCCCAGCACAGTGCTCTGCTCTGGCTGCTGATCCTGGGGAAATGGCATTGTTTTGAAACCCAGTGCTCTTAATGAAGCAGTTCCTGGCCCTGAAATGTGCAGAAAAATACTTAAAAGTGCGATGAAAAACTCGTCTGTTGAAAAGCCAGTGACTTTCCAGGGTTGATTTTTAAATAATAGATTTGTTTTATTTGACACTTTGGTAAATGCTTTAATAAAACGTAACAAGGTCAAAGAAATTGTACAGTGTGTTTTATGTCCCACAGCCTGGAATATCTGAACTCTGTGCTTGCAAATGAGCATCATTAGTAGTGAAAATTTTGTTGCAAAATTTTTCATGGACTGTTTTGGAGTGTCAGACTTCAAGGCGCTATCACAGAATTGGCAAGGTTCAAGGGATTTTTACTGACTTAATAACATTTTTCTTTATTGTCTCCATAATCACCTGCTTCATGAACTGTGGCTAGAACAGATGTTGCAACTGGTAATTTTCTTAGAATCCAAGTGCCATTATGTTTTTCCATCTTTTGATTTCCATCATTTCTGGGAATTGTTAGTAGATGGAATAAAAAGAGAATACATTATAAACAATTCAAAACACTGAAAACAAAATTCCTTGGACCTTTTACAGCTACCACACATGCAAATAAATGTGGCTTTGCATTCCAATGGCATTTGAGTGGGGATTACATTTTCCTCATTAACCTCTTTCTTAACCAAACAGTATTGTTTTTCAAGTCTCTTTTATTGAAATCAAGTTTGACATTTTAAATTAATTCACACTCAGTTCAAGTGAAGAAGCAGAATGTCTTCTTTTGATCCCAGTCATTTGTGCAGTCCTGGCTGAACTGTGCCAAAGTAGGAAGGCCTCCTGGTTTACCATGAAATCGGGAGGTTGGTTATATTCCTTGCAAAATCAAAACATTAGGGTACTAAGTATGTTTTTTCCTGTCCTACTAAGGAAAGAGGTGGAAAAATTAATCATGGATACACACCTGAGATCTGAAGTGCTTGCCTCCCAATGGCAAACTATTTATAAAGTGAATGTACATACTTCTAATTGAAGGAACAGCCAATCTGTCTTCCATTGGTCATAACCAGTAATTCCTCTGCTAATATGTGGACCTTAATTTGAAGCAGTGGGAATCTTCTCTTTTCTCCAGGAAAGTCAATAGAGTTGTTTAGAAAGACTGTACAATTTCGGTAGGAGGAGAAATATAACTTAAGAGTTTTTAAAACTTCTGTAAACACTTATGCATGTATCTGCAGTTCTTGCCCTGTTACAGAACAAAAGTATACATCGTTTTCATTGTTGATATTTGGCAGTAGATGGTGAAATATTTGTGTGTATTTGGGTATGTCTAAGTAAAATGAGAGAGATGTTAAAATAACTCTCGGTCTGAGTTACATGCACCAATTTTAGGAAACCCTGTAGCAGTTGCTTTCACCATGTTGTTAGCTCTGTCTTGTTTTGTCAAGATTTCTTTTTCATTCCACCATCTTCTCATGCATTATTTTCACCTCCTGTAATCCTAGCTCAATGTGGCATGAGTTAGAGTTGGAAAGAGAAGCAACACTAGTTTTCTTAGTGTCCACAGTTTCAAAACACACCCTTTCATGTTATTTGACACCATTTTCTACATGTGCTTTCTTTAGAAAGTGGAAATATACATTGTTGAGAGTTTGTCAGATGATACCATATTGCAAAATGTTTGCAAAACTGAAATATTGACAAAATGCATGTGATTCCAAAAGGGCCTGCTTGATTGAAAGCAGTTGCAGTATTTCAGCATGAGAATATTGCTCATCCTTTCTGTTTTTAGATTCTACAGAGCATACCTCTGGACTTCTGTCCGCAGAAAGCAGTTTCTACACAGCTAACTTGGAACAGGTTAGAGCTAGACTCTACAGCTTCTATTCCTGCAGTAAGCATTCAGGAAAACTGCTCTTCCCTGGTCATCTCTAGTTCATAGGAGGCTGAATTCCCCTGCCTGCCTCTAGTGTCTAACACCACCTACTTGGCGTAATCATGCTTGTGCCATCCCAGCGTGTGCTGTGGTCGCCAAGATGCAGCTGTGCCCTCAGTAGGTCCTTTGAAAAGATGCTCCTTCAGAATTGATTTGCTGTTCACGCCTCAGCATCCCAGCTTGGCTGACACTTAGCCTACTTCTGCGAATGACACCAAAATCAGTTCTGCCACTAACTAGAAACAAGGCCGTTTCCATTGTGAAAGAGTAATAGCCTCATGAAAAGTTGCATTTGCATACTTGGTGATAATAACAATTAGAATTTTTTAAAAAAATTTTAAAGCCTAAGTATGTAATATATGTGATGTATGGTGAGAGATTTTTTCAAAAATATAATGTATTTGACATCTCAATTGCCTTTTGACTAACACAGAATTAGCATCCTGAAAATTGATCAAAGAAGGAGGAAAAAATTTTGCTTTATTTTTTCATTTGCAATACACTTCCTTTGTCAAACTACTCTCTTAACTAATAAGGAAAACCATCCACAGCAGTGTAGCTCATCTTTATTTGAATTTCAGAAAAGCTACTGTCCCCAACTATTTTCTGAACTTTTCAAAGGACTTTTTGCTGTCTAGCTTCATCTTGTTTAAAGATGTTAGAGCTGTGTTGAGATTAATATCAGCAATCAGAAAGTAATATCATAGTCTGGTTGTCATTGTCCTGTATAGACATGCTAGAACTAGATTGCCTGTGTTAAAAATTAATGGATTAGGGAAGAGAAGCATTCGGACTCTCAATGATGGGGGCTTCAGCTATCCTGCCATCTGCCAGATGTCTCATTTTCTAAACTCAGAACCTCTGATAAATTCATGATTTACCTCAATTAGTGCTCTCAGCCCCGGCTGCACGTTAGAATAATCCCAGACTTCTTTTTTAAAAAATGGATAGGCAGGCTCCACCCATTCTACGCTGAGAGCAGAATCTCTCAGGGTAGGGCCCCAGACTTTAGTTTATTTGTTTGTTAAGTGCCCCCGCCCCCTAGTGATTCCAGCGTGCAGCCAGGTTGAGAATCGCTAACCCACATGATAATTTCATCTTTCAGAAGGGAGAGGAAGTGATGAAGAGGATTAACACCCTGCTTCTAATTCTGGCCACCTCAGAGGCTCTGCACGGAAAATCAGAAGTGACAGGAATCCTGGAAGAGGGCCACCTGGCCATCAGAAAATTCCAGAGAGATGTGGTCACTGCCAGACATACAGTCGGTTAGTTTGAGTTTTTAATTATCTCAGGAAATTATAAAAGCTTGACTTTGACCCCCTGGTCTGAGATTCCAAAAAGAATCAGGGGAGAGTCCTCAAAATGAACTTCTGATGCTACAGTTGTAAATGGTCCAAAGCGAGGGTGGGTCGGGGTGGGGAGGAGAAGAAGAAAAAGGAAGGAGGTAGCCAAGAAGATTTACTCTCTTTGTGCAGGAAGCTGTTTGTTGAGATCAGATATATTTTTAAATGGTGTATGTAAAGTGTGAATGATGATCTGGGAAAACAAGGATGGATATAAAAAAACTGCCAAGAACATGTGAGAAAAGAGTCAGAAAGACTAAATCCAGAAGGAGGCTAACATTCCCAATGATGAAGAGGGCTGTCAGAAACAAAAGCAAGTGTAGAATCCATGCATGGCTGGGATGGCGTTTCATCCATGTTATGTCAGTAGTAAAGATACAAGGTGACCACTCCCTCAGACTCTATGTTACACTTTAGAAAGGATGGGACAAAGTTTGGTAAGAGGGATTGAAGAATAAGATCACTTAGGAGCAAATGCTCGCTGTCCTAAATAAGTTGAAACATTGGTCTGGAAATAACAAACCGAAATATTAATAGAATTTTCAGATGAAATTGCTTTAATCATTAAAAATATGAAGATTGTAAGATGTGCCTGAGGACTGTTCCACATTTTTTTTTAAGAGGGAAGTAGAAAATGTCTTTGAACTGTAGACTCAATGACCTGCTGATTCTTCAGTTCAAAAATTCTAAAATTTACTTTAAAATGCAGTTTGAATGCAAGACTGCCACGTTAAATTATACCTATGACATAATTAACAAAGAGAGCAGAGACAAGGAAGCATAACCTTTGAAATAATCTAATTCAAATTCAGAAAGTCATAACCCTTGAGAATTCGATAAAAGCTTAATACACTCTTGGAATAGTTAAATAATACAGTGTAACTGACCACTCCAGAACTTAGTGGCTTAAAGCAGCTACTATTAATTTGCTCACAATTCTGTTTTCCTGGGCCCAGCTGGCTGGTTTCATCTGGGATCCCTCAGGCAGCTTCAGTCATCCTTAGCTTAACTGAGACTGGATGGTCCAGGACCTCCTCAGCCACATGCCCAATGGTTGTTGCTGGCTGCCAGCTGGGGTGCCAGGGCTTGTTTACATGGTGGGCAGCCTTCCAGGAGAACGAGGGCAGAAGCAGCAAGGTCAAGGTTTAGAAGTCACATAACATCACTTATCACTTCTGCCTCATCCTGTTGGTCAGGGCAAGTTGCAAGGCCACCACATACCCAGGGACAGGGAATCACATAATACCTTTAGATGAGAATTGTTGCTGCTTGTGTGTCTAATCTACCACACCTCCCCTCAGAGAAAGGCTCTACACTAATACACATGAAATAGTTTAATTTCAGGGGATTCATGGACCCTTTCAACCCAAGTTAAGAGTCTTTATTCTAACCATTGGCATATTTAAGCAAGGAAATTGAGGTCCAAAGACACTAAGGACTGTTTGTTGAGTATACAAGCATAGGAGAGTGGGCTCTCACATAGGTGTCACAGCTCCCAATCCTGTGCTGTTTTCATCATGCCCAATTGATAATCACCTCATTATTATCGGAAGTGGATTTTAGCAGTTTCCAAAGTCAACTTTTGACAACCAAATCTGGACAATTTAACTCAGATGTATACAGTAAAATATAAGTATTTTATTTGATTTGCATATTCTACACATACATCCAGATAGGAAAGTAGACTGGTTAAAATAAGCAGACTAGTTGCAGCCCCAGCTTGCTGAACTCGCCAGATGCATTTTCCCTTTGTCAATTAGCATGTCATCAGTGGAGCCATGAAAATATCTAGTTCCCTAAAGTTAATCTTTTTTAAAAGCATAACTCACTGTGCTTTTTATTTTAATAAAGAATTATACTTGGTTTTTCAAAGCTTTCATCAAGCTGGTATATTCAGCCTAAAAGTATGAAAACAAATCAGCGTCTGCAGTCAGCCATTAGGTAATTATTCATTCTCTTGCTCCTGTCTTTGTCATTTGGGGTACTATTCTAGCTTACAGTGGTCGTGCCTACCTGGGCTAGTAAATTGGCCGTCAGTGGGTTCCCAGAGCTATGTGTTGTAGTCCCCTTATCCATTCCTTTTATGGTTACTCCATGCCCGTGTTCAGACCTGGAGCAACATAGAGTGCTGTGGACATGAATGTCATATTGTCCTGAGTAATGAAATGAGATCCAGGCAGCACCCCGTGACCAAGAAGGCGGGCATTACTGCAGGTGTGTGATGGCTGCCGGACTCTGGCCGTAAATGTATTGAGCCACACACCGGAACTGAAACGGGGGGTCCCTTGAAGTAACTTCTTTGTTTCTTTTTTTAAGAAGGTCGAAAGACATGAATGAAGACATACTAGTAACCAAGCATGGTGTATCAAGCCTAATTAGGAATAGAAAATCACTTCTAAAATCTGTGTCTGTTCATTTTCCTTACTTCATTTGTTTTTGTTTCGCCCTCATCTGTGATTCATTTGCCTTTTGTCATCTTCCACAATGGCTTCTGCAAGAATATCCGTCTGGAAACCTACAGTGTGGCTTGCACCCACTTCAAACATTGTTTAAAATCTCATTTATTATTTTGTACTGTGGTCTCACTTAAAAGCCAGGTTACTGAGACTGCAGAGCACATACCTTTAATTCCCAGGGTGAGAGGGCGAGGGAGAGGGAGCAAGCCTGAGAGTGTGCCGGGGTGGGCTGAGCTAGCGCTGTGAGACGCCCCACAGCAGACATGCCGGGAGGACGGAATTCAGAAGCCTTACAGGCAACTGAAGTCTCGAGACACAGAAAACTGGAAACTGCCCAAACCTGGGCTCCATAGAGGATCGAAATGTGATGAAGACCAGGACTGGTATTTGTTTTTTCCAACCAGAGGTTAGTTACTTAATGACCACATTCCCAGGATTACAAGGATTTGCCTGAATAGCCAAGGGAACACTTATCTGCAGTAGAATTAGTGAAATGAAGAGATGGGATTCTATGTGAGCTGCCTGTTACAGGAGACTGTATTTAGAACTTGAAATTAACACTGGGAATAATATTAAATTGATATGAGCAGATGAAAGCTATATTAATTAGGAATTATGTTTTGGTAATTATCTTAAATTTTCAGATACTAAAATCCAGGTGTTTGGGGGAGCCACTAGGGTTTAACATCATTCCTTTAAAGAAAAACAAAAGCAAGACCATGTGGGGAGCATTGCAGGCCAGGAGCTTAATCATACTCATTCAGCTCACTTCCTTGCTCCATGCCCAAATAGAAAATAGGCACCTACAGTGGAAAACTGCTTCCGGGCGGGCTGTGCTGCCTTGGACAAGGGCTGGGGGTGCTCTGCTGAAGCACCTCCACCCAACACGGTGCAGAAACATTTTGTGAACAGAGGAAAAGCACAGTGATAGCGATTGAACTCACTAATGGTGGAGGTCCTCATACGAGTGGAAAATTAGGATGTTCTGCTGAAGGCCCCCAGTGGCTCCGTAACCTTTAGAGAGCTGAAGGGAGTGAGGATGGCTTTGCATGTGGGGCTGGAGGTTCAGCTGCAATAAATGTAACCTTGTGGTGCAACTGTGGTTCTGTTTCAAACCCTCATTCAGTCACTTCAAGACCTTTCTTGGTTTCTGGTGTCACACGCAGATTCCGGGGAGGCTTACACAGAGCCAAGCACTGGAGGGACTCATCTGATCCTCCATAGTGTCTGTGTGCTCGGGGGACACTGAGTTGCCCATCAGCCTGGGCTGTTCATGGTCATAAATTCAATCCTGTGAGGTTGCTTCAGCTCCCTCTGCCTGCCCTCAGCTCCTGTGCCTCTTTCTGCCACTTCCCCACCACTCTTGGGCACTCAGCAGTTGTTCTTCTGCTCGTACACTCACTGGGGCCTGGGGATTTTGTGAGGCTAAGACCTGGGGTGGCCAAGACATGGCACAGAGCCATATTTGTCCCTCTTCCAAATTCTTGCCATTCTCAGGGCTGTACCAGGAAGCGTGGTCCAAGTTTCCCCTTCTGAGATCTGTGAAGGTTTTGACCATTCCCCAAGAACAGCGAGCAGGGCCTTTCTCAGAAACCCATCACTGCCTGCCTCTCCTCCTGGCCTCCCTTGCCGCTTCTCCCAGCCTAGGAATCTTTTTATGGGCCTCAGGGCAGAAAAGACTTGCTTTCAAGGTCTCCTCTGCCACTGAGTGAGTTTTGTTTTGTTTTAATTGTGGTAAAATACATATAACGTAAAATTTATCATTTTAACCAATTTTAAGTGGCATTAAGTACATTCCGATTGTTGTGTGACCATCACTGCTCTCCATTTCCAGAACTTTTTCATCTTCCCAAACTGAAATTCTGTCCTCGTTAAACACTAACTCCCCATTCCCCACCCCCAGCCCCTGGGAATCGGCATTCTGCTTTGTGTCGCTATGAATTTGACTTAAGTACGTCATACAAGTGGAACTGTACAATATGTGTCCTTTTGTGTCTGGCTTATTTCACTCAGCATAATGTCTTCAGTGTTTATCCGTGTCGTAGCCTGTGTCAGAATGTCCTTCCTTTTTAAGGCTGAATAATATTCCATTGTATGGATGGAACACGTTTGTGCGACAATGGACATTTTGGTTGTTTCCGCCTTTTGGCTATCATGAATAATTCTGCTATGAACACTGTTGTACAAGTATCTATTTGGGTCCCTGCTTTCAATTTTTGGAGGGGTCTATACCCAGAGGTAAAATTGCTGGGTCATGTGGTAATTCTAAGTTTAATTTTTGAGGCACTGCTATATTGTTTTCCAGAGTGGCTGAATGCACAGGGTTCCAGTTTCTCCATATCCTTGCCTGTCAGTGAGTTCTAAGAGAGGTGCTCTTGGCACTTGGGGTCAGCCCTTCCTTGTCCTGCAGGATTTTCCCCGCTCTTTAGCATCCCTGGCCTCACCCACTATTTTTAGATGATGGAATAATGTCCCCGGTTGTTGTGAAAAACACCTACCCCCCAACTAGTATACAACGCCTTTCAAATATCCCCTAAGGGGTGAGAAGAAGCTGCATAGTTAGAACCCCTGGTGCGATGCCTGAAAGCTTTGTTTCTGGAAACTCAGAAACCTGGAAGAGGCTCTTTTTTCTCTGTCTTGCTGTCACATCCCTTCCTTGATTCAATTAGTAAAGAATGAGGTAATTTAATTGAAAGGAAGGGACAAGAGGAGGAGGGAGGAAAGAGAGATTACTATTTCAAAATATTGACTCACTACACAAGGATTTCTCATCTTGTTTACTTTCTTCTCTTTAATAACTACAAATGTTTGTGATCTTTATTTTCTTGTCTGATCAATTTAGATTTTCCAAAAGGCCCTAGACTTGTCATACATGTCCTTCAAAAAAGCATGTGAACTGTATTAATGCAATGAATGCAGTGTCTCCTTACTTTAACATGCTCTGTTATACTACTTCACTTTGACACCAGGCAGGTGGGTTTTCCACCCATCAAGCAATTCTGCAACACCTGCTGGGTTCCTACACTCTAACTCAATTATGATAACTGCCTAGCTGGAGAGAGCATCAGATCCCACAGGTTAAGGGTTCAGTCCTGCTAGACTGCCCCCTCCACTTCAGATGCCAATCATAAGTGCAGGTTGTCACCTGTGCTTTTGACAAACCAGCCATAAATCAGAGGTGCCCACAACCCCCTCCTTGAGTTCAATTAATTTTCTGGAGTGGCTTACAGGACTCAGAGAAGGATTTTACTTAACTAGATTTGGTAATCTAGCATAAAAGGGTATAACTCAGGAGCAGCCAGATGGAAGAGGTGAGTAGGACAAGGCCTGGGGGGGGCGAGGAGCTTCCGTCCCTCTCAGAGTGACCCCTCTCCCAGCATGTCCACATATCCCTCAACTCAGCAGCTCTCCCAACACCCTCCTTGGGGTGTTTTGGAGGCCCCACCACATAGGCACAATTGATTAAATCACTGACCGCTGGTGATTGATTCGACCCCCAGCCCCTCTCTTATTATAAATCACAATATCCCACCGCTCTTTCCTGGGACGTGATACTGGTCTAGTGACTCGTCTCTAGCTGTAGCTTACCCACAGACGAGTGATCTGCAGACAGCTGTGACCTGTCAAGTCTGTTGACACCTCATGACCACAGGTAACTCCAGGGACTTTCAATTAAATGATCATTAAGTGGCATCCCTTAAAAACAGTGTAATTGTAGACCGTGACCAGTAAATAATCATAAGAATTCACGTATCATCATGTGGAGGAGCTACTAGATATTCTAAAATGTAAAGAATTTCTGACTCTTGTTCCTCTTCACTTAACCTTTATGTTTTTACCTTAAACTTTGTTTTTATTTTCCTACTTTCTAATGTTCAAGTGACCTGCTTCCTTAAGTGGTTAAGGGCTTTGAAGTCAGAGACCTGGCTGCTTTCAGACCAAGGGATTTACTTTCTGAGTCTGCCTCCTCATCCACAAATCTCTGGATTTACGCAGTGGTTCAGTTCCTTAAAACTGGTAACTTTTTTTTTTTTTTTTTTTTTTTGTGGTACGCGGGCCTCTCACTGTTGTGGCTTCTCCCGTTGCGGAGCACAGGCTCCGGACGCGCAGGCTCAGCGGCCATGGCTCACGGGCCCAGCCGCTCCGCGGCATGTGGGATCCTCCTGGACCGGGGCACGAACCCGTGTCCCCTGCATCGGCAGGCGGACTCTCAACCACTGCGCCACCAGGGAAGCCCTGGTAACTTTTTTTAATTAAAAAAAATTTTGTCCTTTATTTTTTAAATTGAGGTATAATTTATATATAGCATATTAGTTTCATGTAGTGATTCAATATTTGTATATATTGCAAAATGATCACCACAATAAGTTTAGTTAACATCACCACCATACATAGTTACACATTTTTTTATATTTATAGTTTATTTACAATATTGTGTTAGTTTCAGGTGTACAGCTTCAGATTCTTTTCCATTATAGGTTATTACAAGATACTGAATATAGTTCCCTGTGCTATAGAGTAGATCCTTGTTGTTTATGTATTTTATATAGAGTAATGTGTAGAATTCTATATCCAGCAAAAATTATACCTCAAAAGGAGAAATATTTTATCAGACAAACAAAAACAGCTGACTCTGCAAGAAATGTTAAAAGTTCTTCTGGGAGAAGGAATATGATAAGGTGCAACTTAGATTTATATAAAGAAAGGAAGAGCATTAAATAAGGAATTATGTAAGGTAAAATCAAATACTCTTTATTTTTCTTCTCTTTTCTGTTACGGTTTGTCTGTTGAATATAGTTCCCTGTGCTATACAGTAGGACCTCGTTGTTTATCCATCCTGTATCTACTAGTTTGCATCTACCAACCCCATACTCCCACTGCATCCCTCCATCACCCTCCCTTCCCCTTGGCAGCCACAAGTCTGTTCTCTGTGTCTTTGAGTCTGTTTCTGTTTCATAGATAAGTTCATTTGTGTCATATTTTAGATTCCACATATAAGTGATATCATATGGTATTTGTTTTCTCTTTCTGTCTAACTTAGTATAATCTCTTGGTCCATCTATGTTGCTGCAAATGGCATTATTTCATTCTTTTTTATGGTTGAGTAGTATTCCATTGTATATATGCACCACATCTTCTTTATCCATTCATCTGTTGATGGACATTTAGGTCATTTCCATGTCCTGGCTATTGTGAATAGTGCTGCTGTGAATACTAGGGTGCATGTATCTTTTTGAGTTATAGTTTTGTCCGGATATATGCCCAGCAATGGGATTGCTGGATCATATGGTAATTCTATTTTTAGCTTTCTGAGGAACCTCCATACTGTTCTCCATAGTGGCTGTATCAGCTTACATTCCCACCAACAGTGCAGGAGGGTTCCCTTTTCTCCACACCCTCTCCAGCATTTATTATTTGTAGACTTTTTAATAATGGCCATCCTGACCAGTGTGAGGTGATACCTCATTGTAGTTTTGATTTGCATTTCTCTAATAATTAGTGATGTTGAGCATCTTTTCATGTGTCTATTGGCCATCTGAATGTAATTAAATAATGCTTAGATTAAAATAATTTTCTTCTAAGGAAAAAAGACAAAGCAAAAGATGCATTCCAGTCGAGAGGAAAAATGTTAGCTATGCCTCCCTACCTTGGGGTATTACATGAACAGTTAGGCAACAGTCTAAGTGAAAATACGTAACAGTTCAGTTTATAAATTTTTTAAAATTTATAAAATAAAAAATTTTGAAGTCACTAACAATGCCAGGTGGAGTCACAGGTGACATTAGCCCAGCCCCATTATTTTAGAGCTTCCTTACAAGAGTCCTTGCCTGCAAAGTCCCTGCACCAAAACATTCTTTAACTTGGGGGCCTTGCTCTGTATTGTTTACGAGCAGTTACTGAGAGAGGAGCCGGGCATCCCTGTCCAACTGAACCTCCATTTGGCTCCTTTGTTCTTTGCATAAACTTTCACTTCTTTATCTGTGGGATCCTCAGTTATTAAACAACGTTTCTTACTCCTGGTTTCATCTAAAATTACAGAATAAGTAGCTCCTGAGGAAGCACAGGAATCCATAGAGCCTACTCGCAGGCTATCAGGATAACCGTGGTGTCAACAGACAGGTGGCAACCGTCTGTGAAAACCCTGACTCCTGGCCGGGCTTCGGAAGGACTAGTGAGAAAATCAAAACATTTCTGCAAACGTTATTAAATGTGCTAACCTGAAATTACTGCTTATTTATTTTCGAAGGTTGAACATTTCTTGGTGATTCCCCCACTCAGAATTTCGCGTGCATGGGAATCAGATCTAAGGCTAACTTCAAAAGGCTGTTGTGAGGATTAATTGAGGCAGTGTATGTAACCTGCCTTGCCTAATGCCAGAACTAAATAACCATCCAATAAAAAGCTCTAGAATTGTGATGGTGAAGATAATGGTGCCAATAATTCTAACACTGATGTAATTTTTTTTTGATGTAATTTTTTAAAAGTTGGTTCAAATCGGTAAATACTCAGAACTTCAAGTTTTAACAGACATGTTTGTTTTTCTAAATCACAAATCTAACCTAAACTATCTGCTGTGATGTCGTCATTACCAGCAGGATGTGTTCAGACTCCCCAGCCCAACACACAGAAGCCTTTAGGATTCAGCTACCGTGAACGCCCCTGATTCAGTCAGGAACCCCCTGACTGCCTTCTCCAACCCTCACCCCTCCCCTGATGCCCAGACATATCAGAATCTTCCGTGGTCCGGTGCCCCTGCTGAACCCTGCCCCTTGGCCATCACACACAGAGCGCCCTTTCCCTTTCTCTCTCTGCCCAGTAAACACTCTGCCTCATTCTCAGGATCAATCCCAGGATCTGTTGAGAGCCCTCATGTCCCTGCCTGCAGGTAGCTCAGCCTCTTCCTCATGGGCATCCCTCCTGTATCTTATAGAAACTTGTCTCTCATCTCTTCTAGCTAGGTGGCTGCAAAATTTATTGTCCAAATAAGGACACTTTTGCAAACAATAGGGAGCTTTTAATTAGTTCATTGGGACTACAGGTGTAAAGGGGTCTGCTCTACGCTAGTAGCGTGTGTGGTCATCTTACCATTAACACTATTTCATGCATGCGTGTATTGAATCATTATGTTGCACACCTGAAACTAGTACAGTGTTTTAAATTTAATTTTTATTTTATATTGGAGTATAGTTGAGTTACAATGTTGTGTTAGTTTCAGGTGTACAGCAAAGTGACTCAGTTATACATATATCCATTCTTTTTCAGATTCTTATCCCATATAGGTTATTACAGAATATTGAGTAGAGTTCTCTGTGCTATACAGTAGGTCCTTGTTGATTATCTATTTTATATATAATAGTGTGTATATGTTAATCCTAAAATCCTAATTTATCCCTCCCCACCCCCAGCCTTTCCCCTTTGGTAACCATAAGTTACGAAGTTTGTGAGTCCATTTCTGTTTTGTAAATAAGCTCATTTGTATTATTTTTTTTAGATTCCATATATAAGTGATACCATATTTGTCTTTCTCTGTCTGACTTCACTTAGTATGACAATCTCTAGGTCCATGCATGTTGCTGCAAACAGCATTTATTTATTTATTTATTTATTTATTGTGGTACGCGGGCCTCACCGCTGCGGCCTCTCCCGTTGTGGAGCACAGGCTCCGGACGCGCAGGCCCAGCGACCATGGCTCACGGGCCCAGCTGCTCCATGGCATGTGGGATCTTCCCGGACCGGGGCACGAACCTGCGTCCCTTGCATTGGCAGGAGGACTCTCAACCACTGTGCCACCAGGGAAGCCCTGCACATGGCATTTTTTCATTGTTTTTCTATGGCTGAGTAATATTCCATTGTATATATGTACCACATCTTCTTTATCCATTCCTTTGTTGATGGACATGTAGGTTGCTTCCATATCTTGGCTGTTGTAAATAGAGCTGCTGTGAACACTGGGGTGCATGTATCCTTTCAAATTCTACGTTTTGCCAGATATATGCCCAGGAGTGGGATTGCTGGATCATATGGTAGTATTTTAAGGAACCTCCATACTGTTCTCCATAGTGGTTGTACCAATTTACATTCCCACCAACAGTGCAAGACGGTTCCCTTTTCTCCACACCCTCTCCAGCATTTATTGTTTCTAGATTTTTTGATGATGGCCATTCTGACTGGTGTGAGATGATATCTCATTGTAGTTTTGATTTGCATTTCTTTAATGGTAAGTGATGTTGAGCATCCTTTCATATGTTTGTTGGCAATCTGTATATCTTCTTTGGAGAAATGTCTATTTAGGTCTTCTGCCTATTTTTGGATTGGATTGTTTTTTTGATATTGAGCTCCATGAGCTGCTTGTATATTTTGTAGATTAATCCTTTGCCAGTTGCTTCGTTTACAAATATTTTCTCCCATTCTGAGGGTTGTCTTTTCATCTTGTTCATGGTTTCCTTTGTTGTGCAAAAGCTTTGAAGTTTCATTAGGTCCCATTTGTTTATTTTTGTTTTTATTTCCATTTCTCTAGGAGGTGTGTCAAAAAGGATCTTGCTGTGATGTATGTCATAGTGTTCTGCCTATGTTTTCCTCGAAGAGTTTGATAGTTTCTGGCCTTACATTTAGGTCTTTAATCCATTTTGAGTTTATTTTTGTGTATGGTGTCAGGAAGTGTTCTAATTTCATTCTTTTACATGTAGCTGTCCAGTTTTCCCAGCAGCACTTATTGAATTGTCTGTCTTTTCTCCATTGTATACTCTTGCCTCCTTTATCAAAGATAAGGTGATAATATGTGCATGGGTTTGTCTCTGGGCTGTCTATCCTGTTCCTTTCATCTGTATTTCTGTTTTTGTGCCAATACCCTACTGTCTTGATTACTGTAGCTTTGTAGTATAGTCTGAAGTCAGGGAGCCTGATTCCTCCAGCTCTGTGTTTCTTTCTCAAGATTGCCTGGCTATTCAGGGTCTTTTGTGCTTCCGTACAAATTATGAAATTTTTTGTTCTAGTTGTGTGAAAAATGCCAGTGGTAGTTTGATAGAGATTGCATTGAATCTGTAGATTGCTTTGGGTAGTAGAGTCATTTTCACAGTGTTGATTCTTCCAGTCCAAGAACTTGGTATATCTCTCCATCTGTTTGTATCATCTTTAATTTCTTTCATCAGTGTCTTATAGTTTTCTGCATACAGGTCTTTTGTCTCCTTAGATAGGTTTATTCCTAGGTAATTTATTGTTTTTGTTGCAATGGTAAATGGGGGTGTTTCCTTAATTTCTCTTTCAGATTTTTCACCATTAGTATATATAGGAATGCAAGAGATTTCTGTACATTAATTTTGTATCCTGCTTGCTACTCTACCAAATTCATTGATTAGCTCTTGTAGTTTTCTGGTAGCATCTTTAGGATCCTCTGTGTATAGCGTCATGTCTTCTGCAAACAGTGACAGTTTTACTTCTTTTCCTACTTCGATTCCTGTTATTTCTTTTGCTTCTCTGATTGCTGTGGCTAAAACTTCAAAACTATGTTGAATCATAGTGGTGAGACTTGGTAGCCTTGTGTTGTTCCTGATCTTAGAGAAAATGGTTTCGGTTTTTCACCATTGAGAACGATGTTTGTCATATATGGCCTTACTGTGTTGAGGTAGCTTCCCTCTCTGCCTACTTTCCGGAGGATTTTTTATCATAAATGGGTGTTGAATTTTGTCGAAAGCTTTTTCTGCATCTGTTGAGATGATCATATATTTGTTCTCCTTCAGTTTGTTAATATGGTGTATCACATTGATTGATTTGCATATATTGAAGAATCCCTGCATTCCTGGGATATACCCCCACTTGATCATTGGGTATGATCCTTTTAATGTGCTGTTGGATTCTGTTTGCTACTATTTTGTTGAGGATTTTTGCATCTATGTTCATCAGTGATACTGGCCTGTAGTTTTCTTTTTTTGTGACATCTTTGTCTGGTTTTGGTATCAGGGTGATGGTGGCCTCATAGAATGAGTATGGAAGTGTTCCTCCCTCTGCTGTATTTTGGAAAAGTTTGGGAGGGATAGGTGTTCTCTAAATGCTTGATAGAATTCACCTGTGAAGCCATCTAGTCCTGGGCTTTTGTTTGTTCGAAGATTTTTTTTTTTTTCACTATAAGAAAATTTTTTATGATAAAGGATAATGTTCTGTATTACAAATATTTGGACATTCTTAACAATTATTGTAGGTTCCTATATATTCATAGGAAAATAAAATCTAGGTCCATTTCTTTTTGTATCCTTATCTTTATGCTGGGAAAAGGTGTGTGGCATATAAAGTTTGCCAATTATTTTTAAAAGAAGAATGAAGAAGATGTAGCAAACTTGAACATGGAATCAAAGAGATAGCTCAACTTAACACTTGAAACAATGCCCAGCCCCTTTGAGAGGCCCTGTGCAGAACACAAAAGATGTATAAAACATGGTTTCTGTTCACACTTCTAAAGTTCTATGATATAATATCCAAATATTTTAATTCTTTTTTTTTTTTTTTTTTTTGGCCACACAGTACGGCATGTGGAATCTTAGTCCCCCATCCAGGGATTGAACCTATATCCTGTGCATTGCTAGCATGGAGTCTTAACCACTGGACTGCCAGGGAAGTGTCCCCAAATATTTTTTTTTAACATCTTTATTGGGGTATAATTGCTTTACAACAGTGTGTTAGTTTCTGCCCCACAACAAAGTGAATCAGCTATAAATACACACACGTTCCGGTATCTCTTTCCTCAAGTGTCTACCTCCCTCCAACCCTCCCTATCCCACCCCTCCAGGCGGTCACAAAGCACCGAGCTGATCTCCCTGTGCTATGCGGCTGCTTCCCACTAGCTATCTACCTTACGTTTGATAGTGTTATATGTCCATGCCTCTCTCTCGCTTTGTCACAGCTTACCCTTCCCCCTCCCCATATCCTCAAGTCCATTTTCTAGTAGGTCTGTGTCTTTATTCCTGTCTTACCCCTGGGCTCTTCATGACATTTTTTTTTCTTAAATTCCATATATATGTGTTAGCATACAGTATTTGTCTTTCTGTTTCTGACTTACTTCACTCTGTATGACAGACTCTAGGTCTATGCACCTCATTACAAATAGCTCAATTTCGTTTCTTTTTATGGCTGAGTACTATTCCATTGTATATATGTGCCACATCTTCTTTATCCATTCATCTGATGATGGACACTTAGGTTGTTTCCATCTCCGGGCTATTGTAAATAGAGCTGCAATGAACATTTTGGTACATGACTGTTTTTGAATTATGGTTTTCTCAGTGTATATGCCCACTAGTGGGATTGCTGGGTCATATGGTAGTTCTATTTATAGTTTTTTAAGGAACCTCCATACTGTTCTCCACAGTGGCTGTATCAATTTACATTCCCACCAACAGTGCAAAAAGGTTCCCTTTTCTCCACACCCTCTCCAGCATTTATTGTTTCTGGATATTTTGATGATGGCCATTCTGACTGGTGTGAGATGATATCTCATTGTAGTTTTGATTTGCATTTCTCTAATGATTAGTGATGTTGAGTGTTCTTTCATGTGTTTGTTGGCAGTCTGTATATCTTCTTTGGAGAAATGTCTATTTAGGTCTTCTGCCCATTTTTGGATTGGGTTGTTTGTTTTTTTCTTATTGAGCTGCATGAGCTGTTTATATATTTTGCAGATTAATCTTTTATCAGTTGCTTCATTTGCAAATACTTTCTCCCATTCTGAGGGTTGTCTTTTGGTCTTGTTTATGGTTTCCTCTGCTGTGCAAAAGCTTTGAAGTTTCATTAGGTCCCATTTGTTTATTTTTGGTTTTATTTCCATTTCTCTAGGAGGTGGGTCAAAAAGGATCTTGCTGTGATTTATGTCATAGAGTGTCCTGCCTATGTTTTCCTCTAAGGGTTTGATAGTTTCTGGTCTTACATTTAGGTCTTTAATCCATTTTGAGCTTATTTTTGTGTATGGTGGTAGGGAGTGATCTAATCTCATACTTTTACATGTAGCTGTCCAGTTTTCCCAGCACCACTTATTAAAGAGGCTGTCCTCTCTCCACTGTACATTCCTGCCTCCTTTATCAAAGATAAGGTGACCATATGTGCGTGGGTTTATCTCTGGGCTTTCTATCCTGTTCCATTGATCTATCTTTCTGTTTCTGTGCCAGTACCATACTGTCTTGATTACGGTAGCTTTGTAGTATAGTTTGAAGTCAGGGAGCCTGATTCCTCCAGCTCCGTTTTTCGTTCTCAAGATTGCTTTGGCTATTCGGGGTCTTCTGTGTTTCCATACAAATTGTGAAATTTTTTGTTCTAGTTCTGTGAAAAATGCCGGTGGTAGTTTGATAGAGATTTCATTGAATCTGTAGATTGCTTTGGGTAGTAGAGTCATTTTCACAATGTTGATTCTTCCAATCCAAGAACATGCTATATCTCTCCATCTATTTGTATCATCTTTAATTCCTTTCATCAGTGTCTTATAATTTTCTGCATACAGGTCTTTTGTCTCCTTAGGTAGGTTTATTCCTAGATATTTTATCTTTTTGTTGCAATGGTAAATGGGAGTGTTTTCTTGATTTCACTTTCAGATTTTTCATCATTAGTGTATAGGAATGCCAGAGATTTCTGTGCATTCTGCGCGTCGTATTTTTTTTTGCATCCTGCTTGCTACTCTACCAAATTCATTGATTAGCTCTAGTAGTTTTCTGGTAGCATCTTTAGGATTCTCTATGTATAGTATCATGTCATCTGCAAACAGTGACAGCTTTACTTCTTCTTTTCCGATTTGGATTCCTTTTATTTCCTTTTCTTCTCTGATCGCTGTGGCTAAAACTTCCAAAACTATGTTGAAGAAGAGTGGTGAGAGTGGGCAATCTTGTCTTGTTCCTGATCTTAGTGGAAATGCTTTCAGTTTTTCACCATTGAGGATGATGCTGGCTGTGGGTTTGTCATATATGGCCTGTATTACGTTGAGGGAAGTTCCCTCTATGCCTACTTTCTGCAGGGTTTTTATCATAAATGGGTGTTGAATTTTGTCGAAAGCTTTCTCTGCATCCATTGAGATGATCATATGGTTTTTCTCCTTCAGTTTGTTGATATGGTTTATCACATTGATGGATTTGCGTACATTGAAGAATCCTTGCATTCCTGGAATAAACCCCAGTTGATCATGGTGTATGATCCTTTTAATGTGCTGTTGGATTCTGTTTGCTAGTATTTTGTTGAGGATTTTTGCATCTGTGTTCATCAGTGATGTTGGCCTGTAGTCTTCTTTCTTTGTGACATCCTTGTCTGGCTTTGGTATCAAGGTGATGGTGGTGGCCTCGTAGAATGAATTTGGGAGTGTTACTCCCTCTGCTATATTTTGGAAGAGTTTGAGAAGGCTAGGTGTTAGCTCTTCTCTAAATCTTTGATAGAATTCGCCTGTGAAGCCATCTGGTCCTGGGCTTTTGTTTGTTGGAAGATTTTTAATCACAGTTTCAGTTTCAGTGCTTGTGATTGGTGTGTTTATATTTTTTATTTCTTCCTGGTTCAGTCCTGGAAGGTTATACTTTCCTAAGAATTTGCCCATTTCTTCCAGGTTGTCCATTTTATTGGCATATAGTTGCTTGTAGTAATCTCTCATGATCCTTTGTATTTCTGCAATGTCAGTTGTTACTTCGTTTTCATTTCTCATTCTGTTGATATGAGTCTTCTCCCTTTTCTTCTTGATGAGTCTGGGTAATGCTTATATGGATTTCGTTTATCTTCTCAAGGAACCAACTTTTAGTTTTATTGATCTTTGCTGTTGTTTCCTTCTTTTCTTTTTCATTTATTTCTGATCTGATCTTTATAATTTCTTTCCTGATTACTTTAGGTGTAAGGTTAGGTTATTTGAGATTTTTCTTGTTTCTTGAGGTAGGATTGTATTGCTATAAACTTGCCTCTTAGAACTGCTTTTGCCGCATCCCATAGGTTTTGGGTCGTCGTATTTTCATTGTCATTTGTTTCTAGGGGTTTTGTTTTGTTTTGTTGTTTTGTTTTTCTGTTTTTTGTTTTTGTTTTTTTGCGATACGCGGGCCTCTCACTGTTGTGGCCTCTCCCGTTACGGAGCACAGGCTCCAGACGCACAGGCTCATGGGCCCAGCTGCTCTGCGGCATGTGGGATCTTCCCGGACCGGGGCATGAACCCGTGTCCCCTGCGTCGGCAGGCGGACTCTCAACCACTGCGCCACCGGGGAAACCCTGTTTCTAGGTATGTTTTGATTTCCTCTTTGATTTCTTCAGTGATCTCTTGGTTATTTAGTAACGTATTGTTTAGCCTCCGTGTGTGTGTATTTTTTACAGTTTTTTTTCCTGTAATCGATATCTAGTCTCATAGTGATGTGGTCGGAAAAGATACTTGATATGATTTCAGTTTTCTTAAATTTACCAAGGCTTGATTTGTGACCCAAGATACGGTCTATCCTGGAGAATGTTCTGTGAGCACTTGAGAAGAAAGTGTATTCTGTTGTTTTTGGATGGAAGGTCGTATAAATATCAATTAGGCCCATCTTGTCTAATGTGTCATTTAAAGCTTGTGTTTCCGTATTTATCTTCATTTTCGATGATCTGTCCATTGGTGAAGGTGGGGAGTTAAAGTCCCCTAGTATGGTTGTGTTACTGTCGATTTCACCTTTTATGGCAGTTAGCCTTTGCCTTATGTGTTGAGGTGCTCCTATGTTGGGGGCATAAATAGTTACAATTGTTATAGATTCTTCTTGGATCGATCCCTTGATCATTATGTAGTGTCCTTCTCTGTCTCTTGTAATAGTCTTTGTTTTAAAGTCTATTCTGTCTGATACGAGAATTGCTTCGCCAGCTTTCTTTTGATTTCCACTTGCATGGAATATCTCTTTCCATCCCCTCACTTTCTGTCTGTATGTGTCCCTAGGTCGGAAGTGGGTCTCTTGTAGACAGCATGTATACGTGTCTTGTTTCTGTATCCATTCAGCCAGTCTGTGCTTTTTTCTTGGAGCATTTAATCCATTTACATTTAAGGTAGTTATCGATATGTATATTCCTGTTACCATTTTCTTAATTGTCTTGGGTTTGTTTTTGTAGGTCTTTTCCTTCTCTTGTGTTTCCTGCCTAGACAAGTTCCTTTAGCATTTGTTGTAAAGCTGGTGTGGTGTTGCTGAATTCTCTTAACCTTTTCTTGTCTGTAAAAGATTTAATTTCTCTGTCGTATCTGAATGAGATCCTTGCTGGATAGAGTAATCTTGGTTGGAGGTTTTTCCGTTTCACCACTTTAAATATGCCCTGCCAGTCCCTTCTGGCTTGCAGAGTTTCTGGTGAAAGATGAGCTGTTAGCCTTATGTTTTTGTTGATTTTACTTTGCTGCTTTTAATTTTTTTCTTTGTATTTCATTTTTGATAGTTTGTATAATATGTGTCTTGGCATGTTTCTCTTTGGGTTTATCCTTTATGGGAGTCTCTGCACTTCCTGGACTTGATTGACTATCTCCTTTCCCATGTTACGGAAGTTTTTGACTGTAATCTTTTGGAATATTTTCTCAGACCCTTTCTTTTTCTCTTCTTCTTTTTGGACCCCTATAATTCGTATGTTGGTGCCTTTGATGTTGTCCCAGAGGTCTCTGAGACTCTCCTCAATTTTTTTCATTCTTTTTTCTTTATTCTACTCCCTGACAGTTATTTGCACCATTTTTTGTTACAGATCACTTATCCATTCTTCTGCCTCAGTTCTTCTGCTATTGATTCCTTCTAGTGTATATTTAATTTCAGTTATTGTATTTTTCATCACTGTTTGTTTGCTCTTTAGTTCTTCTAGATCCTTGTTAAATATTTCTTGTATTTTCTCCATCCCGTTTCTGATATTTTGGATCATCTTTACTGTCATTACTTTGAATTCTTTTTTAGGTAGGTTGTGTATTTCATGTACATTTATTTGGTCTTATAGGTTTTTACCTTGCTTCTTTGTCTGTAACATATTTGTTTGTTGTTTCTTTCTTTTCTTTTTGTTTATTGATGGATGAGGCTGTATGCCTGTCTTACTGGGTGTTTGGCCTGAGGAGTTCAGCACTGGAGTTTGCAGGTAGTTGGATAGAACCAGGTCTTGGTTCTGAGATTAGGACCTTTGGGAGATCTCACTCTGATTAATATTCCCTGTGGTCTGAGGTTCTCTGTTAGCCCAGCTCTTTGGGCTTGGAGCTCCCACCACAGGAGCTCAGGCCCGACCTCTGTCCTGGGAACCAAGATCCTGCAAGCTGCATGGTGTGGCAAAAAAATAAGAAAAAAAGGAGCAGTACAATATCAAGGAATAAAAACAAAATAAAATTAGAAAGATAAAAAATATATTAGGAAAAATAAAAATATAATTGAAACCAGTGCAACAGGGTAAAATAAAACCACAATCGAAAAAAGAAAAAAAAAGGGAGGTGTGTGTGTGGGGAACAAGCCAGACAGAGCAATAAGAAAGTATAAAGAATAAAATAAAATTAGAAAAATAAAAGGTTAGGAAAAATAAAAATATTAAAGAATGAAAGCAGTGAATCAACAGGGTAAAACAGAGCCCCAATCTAAAAGAGAAAAAAAGAAAAAAAAAAAAAGCCTTGCCTATGGGGGTGGAGTTTAGGCGGGGTTGGAACTTAGGTTCGGGGCTTAAGGTGGGACGGTACCTAGGTTGGTGGGGGGGCAGCGTTTATGCGTGGGGTGGGGCCTGTGCTTAGGACCTGCGTGCAGAAGGAGAGAGACTGCACATTGGAAGGAGGGTCTCTGGAGTGTGACGTTCCGGAGTTTGGAGGTAGGGCCCTGGGTGAGGGTATGTTGGTGGGGTTTAGGCCCAGCGCATTGGAGGGGGTCTCAGAGGGGTCCTCCGAGTGTAGAGGTGTGGCCCTGGGTGGGGGTGTAGGGGTGGTGCTTGGGCTCTGCGCAGCAGGAGGGAGGCTCCGAGGGCAGAGGATTAGGCCTGGGGGCCCAACAAGCTCCCTGGTGCCTAAGTGGACAGGGAAGGCATTGGCCACATTCCCTTCTGTTCCTCTGTGCCCCTCCCCCAGCAGCCCCAGGGTCTCCTCCATTGCTGCTGGATCTCTAACTGTGGGTGGGTCCTGTTGGGTGTAGGAACTCTTCCCCTCCCCCAGCCACTTCCCTCAGGGGTACCAGTCCCAGAGGTCCGACGTTTACTTTTGCTCCCCCTTCCCTTCTTCCCACTCTGTCAGGGCCTGTGTGGCTAGAGGGGGCCTTGGTGGGCAGAGGATCAGGCCCAGAATCTCAGCAGGCTTTCAGGGGCCCAAGTGGGCAAGGGAAACTTGGCCACACTCCCTTTTGATCCTCTGTCCTCCCAGTGGTCCCCCAATTTCCCACTTCGGCATGGATCCTTTCCCCTCCCACAGCCACCCCTCAGGGGCAGCAGTTCGGTCCTGCCTCCACTTCTACTCCCCTTACACTCCCCCCACACCCCACGTCCTACCCGGTCCCTGGGGGTTCCTCCTGTCCCCTTAGGTATCTGTGGTCCCCCACTGGTGCCTGGTAGGTGCCCTAGTTGTGAGGAGACGCGAATTCTGTGTCCTCCTAGTCCGCCATCTTGACTCCACTCCCTGTAGAATTTTTGATGATGGCTATTCTAACTCGTATGAGGTGATACCTCATTGTATTAGTGATGTTAAGCATTTTTTCATGTGCTTTTGGGCCATCTGTTTGTCTTCTTTGGAGAAATGTCTATTTAGATCTTCTGTCCACTTTTTGATTGGGTGGTTTGTTTTTTTGACATTGAGCTGTATGAGCTGTTTGTATATTTTGGAGATTAATCCCTTGTCGGTCACTTCATTGGCAAATATTTTCTGGCAAATATTTTCTCCCATTCTGTTTGTTGACTTTTCATTTTGTTTATGGTTTCTTTTGCTGTGCAAAAGCTTGTAAGTTTAATTAGGTCCCATTTATTTTTGTTTTCATTTTCATTACTGTAGGAGGTGGACCCAAAAAGATATTGCTGCAACTTATGTCCTAGGGTGTTCTGCCTATGTTTTCCTCTAAGAGTTTTATAGTATATGGTCTTACATTTAGGTCTTTAATCCATTTTGAGTTTTTTTGTGTGTGTTTATGCTGGTCAGAGAGTATTGTAATTTCATTCTTTTACATGTGGCTGTTCAGTTTTCTCAGCAGCACTTACTAAAGAGAGACTGTCTTACATCCATTGTATATTCTTGCCTCCTTTGTCATAGATTAATTGACCATGGTGCTGGGTTTATTTCTGGGCTTACTATCTTGTCCTATTGATGTATGTTTCTGTTTTGGTGCCAGTACTATACTGTTTTGATTACTGTAGCTTTGTAGTATAGTCTGAAGTCAGGGAGTCAGAGTCCTTCAGCTCCATTTTTCTCTGTCAGGATTGCTTTGGCTATTCTGGGTCTTTTCTGTTTCCATACCAGTATTAAACGTTTTTGTTCTAGTTCTGTGAAAGTTGTCATTGGTAATTTGATAGGGATTGCATTGAATCTTTAGATTGCCTTGGGTAGTATATTCATTTTGACGGCATTCTTTCAATCACACCATGTGGTATATCTTTCCATCTGTTTATGTCATCTTCAATTTCTTTCATCAGTGTCTTATAGTTTTCCATGTACAGGTCTGTTGCCTCCTTAGGTATGTTTGTTCTAGGTATTTTTTGCTTTTTGATGCGATCGTAAATGGCATTGTTTCCTTAATTTCTCTTTCTGATCTCTTATTGTTAGTGTATAGAAATGCAAGAGATTTCTGTGTATTAATTTTCTATCCTGCAACTTCACTGAATTCATTGCTGAGCTCTAGTAGTTTTATGGTAGCGTCATTAAGATTTTCTATGTATACTATCATGTCATCTGCAAACTGACAGTTTTACTTCTTACTTTCCAGTTTGGATTCTTTTATTTCTTTTTCTTCTCTGATTGCCATGGCTAGGACTTCCAAAACTATGTTCAATAAAAGTGGTGAGAGTGGACATCCTTATCTTGTTCCTGATCTTAGAGGAAATGTTTTCAGCTTTTCATTGTTGAGTATGATGTTTGCTCTGGGTTTGTCATATATGGCCTTTATTATGTTGAGGCATTTTTATCATAAATGGTGTTGAATTTTGTCAAAAGCTTTTTCTGCATCTATTGAGATGATCATAAGTTTCTTATTCTTCATTTTGTTAGTGTGGTGTATCACACTGATTGATTTGCAGATATTGAAGAATCCTTGCATCCCTGAGATAAATCCCACTTGGTCATGGTGTATGATCCTTTTAATGTGCTGTTGGATTCTGTTTGCTAGTATTTTGTTGAGGATTTTTGCGTCTATGTTCATCAGTGATATTGGCCTGTAATTTTCTTTTTTTGTGGTTTCTTTGTCTGGTTTTGGTATCAGGGTAATGGTGGCCTCGTAGAATGAGCTTGGGAGTGTTCCTTCCTCTTCAATTTTTTGGAAGAGTCTTGGAAGGGTAGGTGTTAACTCTTCTCTAAGTGTTTGATAGAATTCGCCTGTGAAGCCATCTGGGCCTGGACTTTCATTTGTTGGGAGTTTCTAATCACAGTTTCAATTTCAGTATTTGTGATTGGTCTGTTCATATATTCCACTTCTTCCTGGTTCAGTCTTAGAAGGTTGTACCTTTCTAAGAATTTGTCCATCTAGGTTGTCCATTTTATTGGAGTATAGGTACTTGTAGTACTCCCTTATGATCCTTTGTATTGCTGTAATGTCTGTTGTAACTTCTTTTTCATTTCTAATTTTACTGATTTGAGCCATCTCCCTCTTTTTCTTGATGGGTCTGGCTGAAGGTTTATGAATTTTGTTTATCTTTTCAAAGAACCAGCTTTTAGTTTCATTGATCTTTTCTATTTTGTCTCAATTTCATTTATTTCTGCTCCGATCTTTATCATTTCTTTCCTTCTACTAACTTTGGGCTTTGTTGTTTTTTCTCTGGTGGCTTTAGGTGTAAGATTAGGTTGTTTATTTGAGATTTTTCTTGTTTCCTAAGGTAAGATTGTATTGCTATAAACTTCCCTGAACAGCTTTTGCTGCACACCATAGGTTTTAGATTATCTTTTTTTCATTTTCATTTGACTCTAGATATTGTTTGATTTCCTCTTTGATTTCTTCAGTGATCCATTTGTTGTTTAGTAACATATTGTTTAGCCTCCACGGGTTTGTGTTTTTTTACAGTTTTATTTTTGTAGTTGATTTTGAATCTCATAGTGTTGCTGTTGGAAAAGATGCTTGATATGATTTCAGTTTTCTTAAATTTATTGAGGCTTGATTTGTGGCCCAGCATGTGATCTATTCTGGAGAATGTTCTATGTGCACTTGAGAAGAATGTGTATTCTGCTGCTTTCTAATGGAATGCTCCATAATTAAGTCCATCTGGTCTAATGTGTCATTTAAGGCCCGTGTTTCCTTATTGATTTTCTGTCTGGATGATCTGTCCATTGATGTAAGTGGGCTGTTAAAGTCCCCCAGTATTATTGTGTTACTGTCAATTTCTCCTTTTATGGCTGTTAATATTTGCCTTATATATTGAGGTGCTCCTATGTTGGATGCATATATATTGACAATTGTTATATCTTCTTGGATTGATCCCTTGATCATTATGAAGTGTCCTTCTTTGTCTCTTGTAATAGTCTTTATTTTAAAGTATATATTGTCTTATATGAATATTGCTATCCCAGATTTCTTTTGATTTCCATTTGCATGGAATACCTTTTCCCATCTTTTCACTTTCACTGTGTATGTATCCCTAGATCTGAAGTGGGTCTCTTGTAGACAGCATATATACATGGGTCTTGTTTTTGTATCCATTTAGCCAGTCTGTATTTTTTAGTTGGAGCATTTAATCTGTTTACATTTAAGATAATTACCGGTATGTATGTTCTTATCACCATTCTCTTAATTGTTTTGGATTTGTTTTGTAGGTCTCTTTTCTTCCCTTCCTCTTTTCTTCTCTTCATTTGTGATTTGATGAGTATCTTTAGTGTTTGGATCGTTTTTTCTTTTTTGTGTGGGTATCTGTTGTAGATTTTTGGTTTGCAGTTACCATGAGGTTTGATATAGCAGTCTTTATATATACAAGATTGTTTTAAGTTACTCGTCTCTTAATTTCAAATGCATTTCCAATATCCTGCGTTTGTACTGCCCTCACGATTGCTGCTTTTGAGATCATATTTGTTTGTGGATGATTTCCTACCTTTACGGTGTGTTTGCCTTTACTGGTGAGCTTTCCCATTCGTAATTTTCTTGTTTCTACTTGTAGCCTTTTCTTTTCCACCTAGAGAAGTTCCTTTAGCATTTACTGTTCCTTAGCTTTTGCTTTTCTGTAAAGCTTTTGATTTCTCCATTGAATCTGAACAAGAGCCTTGCTGAATATTCTTCATTGTAGGTTTTTCTCTTTCATCACTTTAAATACATCCTGCTACTCCCTTCTGGCCTGCAGAGTTTCTGCTGAAAAGTCAGCTGATAACCTTATGGGGATTCCCTTGTATGTTATTTGTTGCTTTTCCCTTGTTGATTTTAATATTTTCTCTTTGTCGTTTATTTTGTTATTTTTGATTAATATGTGTGTCGGCATGTTCCTCCTTGGATTTATCCTGTATGGGACTGTCTGTGCTTCCTGGACTTGAGTGTTTCCTTTCTCATGTTAGGGAAGTTTTTGGCTATAATCTCTTCAAATATTTTCTCATGCCCTTTCTCTCTCTTTCCTCCTTCTGGGACCCCTATAATGCAAATGTTGGTGGTCTCTTAGACTGTCCTCATTTCCTTTCATTCTTTTTTCTTTATTCTGTTCCACAGTAGTGATTTCCACCAATCTGTCTTACAGCTCACTTATTCATTCTTCTGCCTCATTAATTCTGCTGTTGATTCCTTCTGGTATATTTTTCATTTCAGATATCGTATTGTTCATCTGTTTGTTCTTTATATGTTCTTGCTCTTTGTTAAACATTTCTTGTATCTTCTTGGTCTGTGCCTCCATTCTTTTTTCAAGATCTTGGATCACCTTTACCATCATTATTCTGAATTCTTTTTCAGACAGATTGCCTATCTCCACTTCATTGTTCTTCTGGCATTTTATCTTGTTCCTTCATGTGGAACATATTTCTCTGCCATCTCCTTTTGTCTAACTTTCTGTGTGGTCTCCAGTCTGCATGTTTCAGGATTGTAGTTCCTCTTGCTTCTGGTGTATGTCCCCTGGTGGTGAGGTTTGTCCAGGGGCTTTTGTAGGCTTCCTGGTGTGAGGGACTGATGCCTGCCCACTAGTGGGTAGAGGTAGGTCTTGTCCCTCTGGTGGGCAGGGCCGTGTCAAGGGTGTGTTTAGGGGTGGCTGTGGGCTCAGGACACGACTTTAGGCATCCTGTCTGTTGATGGGTGGGGCTGTGTCCCCCCACCGCCTGAGGCATCCCAGCACTGGAGCGTGCAGGCTGTTGGGTGGGGCCAGGTCTCGGTGCAAAAATGGTGACCTCCAGGAGAGCTCACGCGTATGAATATTCCCTGGGGCCTCCACCACCAGTGTCCTCCCCCCCGCAGTAAGCCACAGCCGATCCCTGCCTCCAGGACCCACAGGTAGGTCTGGCCCAGGCTCCTATGGAGTCACTGCTTTGTCCTGGATCCCAGTGCACGTGAAACCCTGTGTGCGCCCTCCAAGAGAGGAGTCTCTGTTTCCCCCAGTCCTGTGGAGCTCCTGCACTCAAGCCCTGTTGGCCTTCAAAGCCAAATGCTCTAGGGGCTCCTCCCAAGCTGGGGAGCCTGACATGGGGCTCAGAACTCTCACTCCTGTGAGAGAACCTCTGCAATATAATTATTTTCCAGTTTGTGAGTTGCCCACCCAGTGGGTATGGGATTTGGTTATATCGTGAAAGTGCCCCTCCTACCATCTTGTGGCCTCTTCTTTGTCTTTAGGTGTAGAATATCTTTTGGGGTAGGTTGCAGTCTTTGTTATCACTGGTTGTGAGCAGTTAGTTGTGATTTTGGAGTTTTCATGAAAGGAGGTGAGCTCAAGTCCTTCCACTCCACTATCTTGTCTCTACCTCCAATCTGAAACTAATATAATGTTATATGTCAATTATATCTCAAAAAAAAGCATATTCAGTAACCCACTTTACTTCCTAATTTATTTGGCTGTCTCACCTACTAGACAGTAAGTTCCTGGCTGACAGGAATGGGTTTCTCTCCTTTGGCATCTGAACACCCTGTGTCTGGCACAGTGCCTGGCACAAAATAATACCCAACTGAGGTCTGCTGAACACATGCATGATTGATAGATGAACTAATGAACTAATTAAATAGTGGCTAATATTTGTAGAATTGGTTTTGGTTAAACAATAGTTTCCTGGTAACACTGCAAAGGCTAACTAATTTCCCCTTAAAATGGTTCATTAAATCTTCAAATGTTCTGTAACCAAAACTTGAACTTATGATAAAAGCATAATTTTTTGCATGTAAACTTATCAGCACTCGTTTAGTCGTATAGTTGAGTCTCACCTGGTGTGAAGGTTAATTTGTATGTGTTAACTTGACTGGACCAAGCGGTGCCCAGACATTTGGTCAAACATAATTCTGGGTGTGTGTCTCTGAGGGGTGTTGTGAATGAGATTCATGGGGGTTTTTTTGTTTTTTTTTTTTAATTTATTTATTTATTTTTTTGCGGTACGTGGGCTTCTCACTGTTGTGGCCTCTCCCGTTGCAGAGCACAGGCTCCGGATGCGCAGGCTTAGCAGCCATGGCTCACTGACCCAGCCGCTCCACGGCATGTGGGATCTTCCTGGACCGGGGCACGAACCCGTGTCCTCTGCATCCTTCTCAAACTCTTCCAAAATATAGCAGAGGGAGGAACACTCCCAAACTCATTCTACGAGGCCATCATCACCTTGATACCAAAACCAGACAAGGATGTCACAAAGAAAGAAAACTACAGGCCAATATCACTGATGGACATAGATGCAAAAATCCTCAACAATATACTAGCAAACAGAATCCAACAGTACATTAAAAGGATCGTACACCATGATCAACTGGGGTTTATTCCAGGAATGCAAGGATTCTTCAATATACGCAAAACAATTAATGTGATAAACCACATTAACAAATTGAAGGAGAAAAACCATATGATCATCTCAATAGATGCAGAGAAAGCTTTCGACAAAATTCAACACCCATTTATGATAAAAACCATAGAGGGAACTTTCCTCAACATAATATAGACCATATATGACAAACCCACAGCCAACATCATCCTCAATGGTGAAAAACTGAAAGCATTTCCACTAAGATCAGGAACAAGACAAGGTTGCCCACTCTCACCACTCTTCTTCAACATAGTTTTGGAAGTTTTAGCCACAGCGATCAGAGAAGAAAAGGAAATAAAAGGAATCCAAATCGGAAAAGAAGTAAAGCTGTCACTGTTTGCAGATGACATGATGCTATACATAGAGAATCCTAAAGTTGCTACCAGAAAACTACTAGAGCTAATCAATGAATTTGGTAAAGCTGCAGGATACAAAATTAATGCACAGAAATCTCTGGCATTCCTATACACTAAGGATGAAAAATCTGAAAGTGAAATCAAGAAATCACTCCCATTTACCATTGCAACAAAACGAATAAAATATCTAGGAATAAACCTACCTAAGGAGACAAAAGACCTGTATGCAGAAAATTATAAGACACTGATGAAAGAAATTAAAGATGATACAAAATAGATGGAGAGATATACCAAGTTCTTGGATTGGAAGAATCAACATTGTGAAAATGACTCTACTACCCAAAGCAATCTACAGATTCAATGCAATCTCTATCAAACTACCAGTGGTATTTTTCACAGAACTAGAACAAAAAATTTCACAATTTGTATGGAAACACAGAAGACCCCGAATAGCCAAAGCAATCTTGAGAACGAAAAACGAAGCTGGAGGAATCAGGCTCCCTGACTTCAGACTATACTACAAAGCTACCGTAATCAAGACAGTATGGTACTGGCACAGAAACAGAAAGATAGGTCAATGGAACAGGATAGAAAGCCCAGAGATAAACCCACGCGCATATGGTCACCTCATCTTTGATAAAGGAGGCAGGAATGTATAGTGGAGAAAGGACAGCCTCTTCAATAAGTGGTGCTGGGAAAACTGGACAGGTACATGTAAAAGCATGAGATTAGATCACTTCCTAACACCATACACAAAAATAAGCTCAAAATGCATTAAAAATTTTTAATTGAATTATATACTCATTTGAGTATAAAACAGTGTGCGTGGACTGTGAATGCCAAGAGGGAGAGAGGGAGTGGGTCCCACTCCTCTCTCATCTCCCTATGCCTGGCTTGGTGGAATGCTTATAAGAGATGCCCAGTGCAGGCTTCTGCACCAATTAAAAGCCTTGTAACCTTCTGCTGTAACAGCTTATACCACCTGGTAAACACATTATGGTGCGTACCAATGATAAACAGGTGAGAGAGAGAGAGAGAGAAAGAGAGAGAGAAGAAGAGATAGGAAAGGGTCAGAACTGTAGCCCTTGTTCCTAACTCTGTCTGGGTTCTCTGCCTGGGGTGGGCCAGATGTTCGGCCTCCCAGTGAAGGTAAGACCCCTGGAAAGGCTGTCATTGGTGTACTAGAGAGTCGGGCACACAGGCACAGAGCCTAGGTAGCTACAAAGCAGGATAAGCAACAACAGAGGCCTCTGACAGAGTCAGTGGCCTCGTGTAGACAATAAGGCGGCAGGAACAAGCCTCCCCCAATGTAGCAGGAACTCCAAAGGAGCTGAAGGTCAACTAACTGTTCCCTGTCTAAACCTGGAAGGGGGGATCCACGAGCCCAGGCCAGTTTCTTCCTCCTTCCTGCAGGCTGCTTTGTTGGTGTCTGACGCTGAGAGAGGACTCCACAGGCAAGTATTTATTATTCACTCTCATTTATACAGCGTTTTTCTTCCAGTTTGAAGAAAACTGCTGCTCACATCCAGAAATACCTAATTCCAATAGGGACTGTATAGCATTTGCTTCCCATCAAAGCAAAATCCTCAATACATGAAATCTGAGATCTTGGCAATTTAACGGATTCCTTATAATTCTTAAATAGCATATATTAGTGCTTTACCCAGTTGGAAGGTTGCTGAGGGATAACTTGGCAGCATCTCTGTTTTCTTTTGAAAAAACAAATTCGTAAAAATGAAGTGTTCTACATTTATTTTATGTTGTTATTTTGGCAGCTTTCTTTTTATGACCGAATTCTGAGTCTGTTATAGTATCTGAATTCTAAAAAGATTTGATTGATTACAGAAAAGTTTACTTAAAAATTGGCTTTGCCATTTTTTTCTCTGGCTAACTCCTGGGTTGTTTTATACAGTACTTAGTATTTAAAGGACCTAATTTATTTTTCATGGCCCATCACCAATATCCAAGATAGCATCCAATTTCTTAATTCTGAACTCCACCTTGAGTAACTTCCAAACTAAATGAAATGAAAATACCTTGGGCAGTCTTGGTTTACACACGGTGGCAAAATTAACTTGAAGTTACATGGATCCCACACTGGGGATACTTCGGAGCTTCTGCTCTGGATGTACCCGCCAGAAGCCTTCTCCTCACTTCAGGTAAAACGAGTTTTTGAGCACCTACTCTGAGCAAAACAGTGCTGAAAATACAAAGGTGGATCAGGCTCAGTGCCCAATTTGATGGACGCGGTTGGAATGGGGTCTTGAACTGTGCTGTCACTGCACACTCTGTCTCTGGGGACAAAAAGTTCTTGCTCTGGCTGTTTGTTAGGAGACAGAGTTTTATTCTTGTCCGATACATCTATTAAACATTTATCTTCATATCAACATGTCTCCTAATCTTATAAAATCAAGACAAATGGGAGTATACAGTTTAAATTACATTGAGGAGTTTTGACCTGGAAAGTGCTGTATATTTCCAATGGGTTATTTTATGGTCTCTGTTTCCACACTTGACTAAAGATAGTGTTATGTATATAATTTTTGAGTTCACTTTAAAAAAGTTTTGTTTAAGTATAGTTGACTTACAATGTTGTATTAGTTTCTGTTGTACAGCATAGTGATTCAGATATGTGTGTGCGTGTTTATATTCTTTTTCATTCTTTTCCATTATGGTTTACTACAAGATATTAAATATAGTTCCCTGTGCTATACAGTGGGACCTTGTTGTCTATCTGTTTTATATATAGTAGTGTGTACCTGCTAATCCAAAACCCCTAATTTATCCCTCCCCACCCCCTTTTCCCTTTGATAATTGTAAGTTTGTTTTCTGTGTCTGTGAGTCTATTTCTGTTTTGTAAGTAAGTTCATTTGTGTCATATTTTAGATTGTACATATAAGTGATACGGTATTTGTCTTTGTCTGTCCGGCTTCACTTAGTATGACCATCTCCAGGTCCATCCATGTTGCTGCAAATGGCATTATTTCATTCCTTTTTATGGCTGAGTAATATTCCATTGTGTATATATACCACATCTTTATCCATTTCTCTGTTGATGGACATTAGGTTGCTTCCACGTCTTGGCTTGTGTAAATAGTGCTGCTGTGAACATTGGGGTGCATGTATCTTTTCAAATACACATTTTCTTCTGATATATGCTCAGGAGTGGGATTGCTGGATCGTATGGTAGCTCTATTTGGAGTTTTTTAAGGAATCTCCGTACTATTTTCCATAGTGGCTGCACCAATTTACATTCCCACCAACAGTGCATGAGGGTCCCCTTTTCTTTAAGTTTACTGTGAATGGGCATACAGTACAATTCACTTTTGTGTATGTACATTTCTGTAAACTTTGAGAAATGTACAGAGTCGTAGATGTACCACAATCAGGACACAGAACCAGCCACTCCCTCCCACAGAAAGCTCCCTCCTCCCCCACTGACCCCTGGCAACCACCTTCTGTTCTCTGCCTCTGTTGTTTTATCTGCAAAAAGTTTGTGTTTATCAGTGGGTTTCAAAACAAGGATGAGTTCACTTAAGCCATGCTTTGTGTCATTAGTGTGCTCAGCTATCCCTTGTCAGGATCTTTCTCTGATGCCTGTCAGTTGAAAAGGGTGGAGCCATGAAATACTTCTAAGGACCTTTTGAGTCACAGACTCCTTTTGGCTTATGTGAGGAAATGTCAGTGGTAGAGAGACTAAGGGCATCAGGCAGCTGTCCTTGTCCGTTTGGAGCTCTGAGAATGGCTCTCCGAGCAGGGCCATCTCCCTTACACATGAGTGTTGTCTAACACCCACCCACGTGCTTGGCAGTGTTTCTCAGAGGAAACACTGAGTAAAGGTCTTCATCAGGGAATGGATAAATCGGTGGATTTTGTTAGGGAGCCACTGTTTGAGTTACCATCTAGACATCACTGTTACTGATATTTTTCAATAACTCCATTTTTGCAAAGCCTTATTTCCATTTGGGTCCAATTATCTGGGGAGAAGTCTCCTCACTCCCCACCCTCTTGTAATTAAAAAGCATGTTCTTTTTAGATGATTTCAAAATGTTCTCCTCCACCAACTTCCAAAGCTTGCTGGCTCGGCCAACTTGATGCAACTCAGCATCGCTGGGATAGAAGAACACATGGAACTTTTAGAATTGAGGTGAAATGGAACGGGGAGCAGATTAAGGCAGCCTAGAGGTGCTGAACCTTGGAGGACCATTTTAACGTGAGTGTTTTCATGCTAATACTTAGCTCCAGCTGGGAGGGGTTACAGGAATTATAGGCAAATGTCCAAGTTATCATCTTTCACTAAATGTTGGCAGGGTTCTCCCAAAACAAGGCAAAAAATCTGGCCTTGGGTGACTAGCAAATTTTGTCAACAAATTCACTTTTTTCCACCCTCCCCACATTCACATGAACCCAAAAGGCAACAGCTGGCATGCCAGGGATCAACTGCTGTGCACCTGTGCTTGCTTGTCTCCTGGGTGGGTTCACTGACTTTTAATCTAGTGCCTTGAGTAGTCAATTAGGTTAAATTCTAGTGATTTTTTTGTATAATATTGATATAACAATGTCTAGACTGTAGACCAATGCCAAAAACTGGATAATGTGATTCTTTAGTCCAATAGGAAAATATCTTTTGTCGGTAGACTATTTACTCACATCCAAATTAGGAAGAATAGAAGAAATTAACTTGATAAATTATAATTAAGTAAATTTTCTTTTAAAATATTGCTTCAATTCATTGTGTATTCCATGAGAAATTTTTTGTTAGCCCATGTGATCCAGAAAATTCCCAGCTTCCTCCTTTTCATGTATATATACATATGTCCTTTGTACTATTAATATCAGGCCCAAATTTGGAAGAGGGAGAGAACTCATGGCTGACAATAATTCATAAACTAGAGAAACTAGTTTATAGCCCAATTCATTTTTTTTCCTGTGGACATTCATGGTTAAGGTGGCTACATCAGGTCTGTGAGCAAATAGAATATTGGCATTTTTTATCTCAAATGAAGTAAATGAATATAATACTTCAGAATTATAAAAATTTACATTTTAAATCTGTTGTATCCCTCAAATTGATATTCATTTTTACAATTCACAGTGTACAATTTACTACGTTTTTATAGTTTTGCATATTCCATTATTCTGTCAAATATTACATAGCTGAATGCTAAAATATCATTAGGCCAACCACTTATTTCAGGTACTTGTGAAAGGAACTGAGTTAAGCATTTGTACTCTTATAAGTTTGTGCCAAACTTGTGCCAAACTTGTATGTACCAGGCCCACCTTATTTTTTCCACCCTCCATAAGTGAATATCTTGTACCAAACCTCTCCTTGCCTTCTGATTGGAATCTTGGTCTCTCCTGACACCAACACCGTGTTGGTTCCAAAACTGTATAATGTATGTTGCAATCCTTATTTTCTCATTTGACTATATCTCCCCAATTGGAAGATGATGGAAAAATATTGTGAACAGTAATGAAAGGACTTGGAGGTTTTCACTCTGCAGACTGAACAGTTGCTTGCTGGGAATTGTTCCCTTGGATTCCCTTCCTGGGATGGAATGTAACACATTCCAGCTGACGCTATTCAGGGCAAGAAAATAGATCATGATTAACTTGATAGATGACTCTGAACCTAGCACTGCAGCTTGGGAATTTTCCCTTCGAGCACATTGCTTAGGACAAGTTTATGTACCGAGTAAAAAGGAATTTGTTCTGTGTGACCACAAGTATAGTGTGCTGAAGTTCACACGGTTTTCTCCTCCTCCGGCTTCCTCTTTTTAACCTGTCTCCCTCCCCACAACCTCTTTTTGTTTTTTACTTCAGATTGGCCATTTCATCCGTAAATGTTCTTTGAACTAATCGGAAGTGGGCCTGGCTCTAAGCTACTGCCAAGTCTCCCCGTCATTGGTTTTCCTGTGTGTGTAAAGGAAGGTGTGAGGAAAAGAAAAGGACACCCCTGTCACACCTGGGAAGACGGAACACTCATCCCATACAGAGGACAATGTCAGGACATTACGGGTACTGTCTGTGTACAAGCACCACTACCACCACACACACGCACCATGTACACTACACACGGCACAAACCACGCACAGACATCACACACACAAAACACACACCAAAAACACCACACCACACACACCATGCAAAGCACACACACACACAAAACACACACCACACAGACCACACACACGCACTACACATACAACACAAACCACAGACACACACCATACACAAACACAACATACCACACAGAGACCACACACAAACACCACACATGCCACAAACACACCACACATACATCACACACACAAATACACACCACAAGCAAAGACGTACACCACCCAAATATCACAACACATTCAGACACATATACACCACACATATACCACATGCCTCACCCACACACCACACACACAGCACACCACACATACACATAAACATACACCACACACACACCATGCACACCACACACATATAGCACATACACAGACCTCACACACACACAACACATATACCACAGACACCACAAAACCCACATACAGACCACACACACCAGATACACTACACACATACACCACATATGCCACACCTGCACATACACATATATCAGACACAAACATACACCACACACATCCCACACACACAACACATACATCATGGACACCACACCCCCCACACCACAGACACGTTCCCAACACAGATCAGACGCACAAACCACATCACAAACACCACACATACATATATCACACATACACCAAACACGACACACACCAGACACCACACAAACCAAAGATACACATACCACACACACACATGCACATCACACAGACACACAGACCACACATACTTCTTATACACACAGACCGCACACATACACTATGCACTCCACAGATATACCACACACCAAACACACCTGTAAACACAGCACAGAAGATAGAAACACCACATACACACACCATACACACACATACACCAAACACATGACACACACTACACTAACCACAGACATACACCCCACACCACGGACACCACATAAATTACAGACACATATACCACACACACACTACATGCACCCCACAGACACAGACCACACACAGATTACATGCAACACACACCACACACATACAACACACCACAGACAGCACACAAACACACAGACCACACACTGGAAATACCCCCCCATACACACAGACCACACACATACATATACCACGCACACTTATCACACACACCCCTCACATACCACACACACACCACATCATGCATACCACACACACATTCTACACATAACAACATACAGCACACACACATTGTGTGCTCGATGCACAGTGAGGCCAAACAATACTGAAACATCGGAGTTTGGAGCAGAGAAATGTTTATTGCAGGGCCAGGCAAGGAGATGGGTGGCTTATGCCTTAAAAAGCTGCAACTCCTGAAAGGCTTTTAGCAAAGCCCTTTAAAAGCAAGATGAGGGAGGGGCGTGGTTAGTTGTTGCACACTTCTTTGTGTTGTATGTAGCTGTCTACCTAGGCCAGGTCAGTAAGGTCCTGATGTTCCTGTTATTCTCTGGTCAGGTCAAGGTTAGGTTATCCTGTATATTTCAGGCTATAGGCAGCATTCTTTTACAAAAGATGCAGAGCCAGCATGACTAAGCACAGGCAATAGAACACAAAGGTTAAATAAGGTTAAAGTAAAAGGAGCAGATCTAATATGGAGTCGGATTTGTTCCTCCATATTACAATTCTTCCCTTTTCTTTGATACTCCTCAATCTTGAGGAGAAGGTGTTGGACAACAAGAGGGGAACGGTGTTTTGGATAGAGAAGTTAATCATAAACTCAGCAGAGGAACTCCATTTCACAGTGATTTGGTTTCCAACTCCAATCCTGTTTCATCTTTCCCCAATTCTTTCAGGGAATGGGGTGATTACCACTCTGGCTACTTCCTCCTGAAATGGGACATAGTCCTACCTTGATTTGGGGAATGGACACAGAGCTGGAAATATTCTTGAGTTCAAAGTCCTGGATCTGGGTCTTGTATAATAAAAATCTCATTCCCTGAGGAATTCAGGAGAATAAGCCTGAAAAGCAGTCTGGACCTGGCACTTTGGGGGAAACTTGTAGGTAGGTAGCCAGTTGTGTACTTTTATCTAAGTAGGTTTTAACTTCTGATGTGGAGTTAACATATATAACAGGGGCAATTTGACCACTGCATGTCTCCTTTTTCTGCTGACATCTGACTAAAACAATTTTATTGTCTAAAAATGTAATAGTTACAAGAGATCCTGAGGTCATATAGTTGCAGCTGCCATCTGCCAGCAGACACTACTTTGAGAATGGCTGGTGGCATCTCAAGTATGACAGAGCTCAGAAAATTCAAGTTTTCAGCAATATAGGAATGTGCCTGAAATCACATGCACAATGGCCACTAGTTTTACCTTGAATGTCTGAACCACATCTACTCCAGTTTCAACTTTCAAATGTATTCCACTCCTCAATGGCCAAGGCAGATGTACAATGCATGTCCGAAAGGCCACAAAACAACAGGCTGCTCTGGTCAATAAAGTTTAAGTTAAATCATGTATCAGCTAGAATGACTTCCCCAGACCTCAAAATATGTACAGATTCCCCATCATCTCCCTTGTTAACTGCAAATTCTTCAACAGACCAAAACATGTCCCTTGATGCCAGGGTGATTTAGCTTCTTGCCCCAAGTCTAGATCATGTCCTTTGGTGCTAGACCTCCTTTATATTTGCCTAGATACTCATGATGGGGGAAAACTGATCAAATATTGTGAACAGGCTCAGAGGTATGTTAATGGTATACACTTTATAGGCCATACATTTTATCACTTATACCCAATTGCCACACAAGCATTGTACATGTGCTTTTAGCAGTAGACTTATAAGCAGGCAGTGTTCTCCACAAACACGTAAATTAAGTCTGGTCAACTGACTACATAGGCTTTCCCAAACTGGCTGTGGTGGAACTCCTCAGGAGTCTTAGACTGAATTCCCAAAGGCCTCTCAAGGCCAGGAAATCCATGCCAAAGGCCTGCCATCAGATTCTGCCTCGGTGGCATTCTTGGTCCCCAAAATACCAAGATTCCTGTACATGCCAGGAGACAGTCTTGCCCATTCACCTGATAAGGCTGCTCAGAACCCATGGATCTCCAGTTTCTGGAGGGACCAGCCAGAGAGAAAAGAAAAATATTTCAGTTTTACTCAGTAAGGTATAATTTACCAAATTTCTGTAAGTCATGAGTACCTTGAGGGGAAGTGCTTCCCTATATCTGGAAAACACAAATCAGAATCAGTAATATTCCAGACAAAACCCATAAACATTATAACCGTATTTACCAGTTCACTTAGTAACCAATCCTTTTGTTAACGTTTTATGAAGCCATCAGGATTTCCATTAGGGTTTTAAATGTCTTTCTTACCCAGTTCAGCAGTATAATCTGAGGGACTTCCCTGGCGATCCAGTGGTTAAGACTCTGCACTTCCACTGCAGGGGGCATGGGTTCAATCCCCGGTCGGGGAATTAAGATTGCGACTTAATTTTGCCATGTCGTGCAGCAAAAAAAAAAAAAGAAAAAAAAGTATTATCTAAAATTTATTAGTCCTTCCTATGAATCTTCTTGAAGATGAAGCAAGTTTGCAAAGCATCAGCTTAACTGTCTACCAAAGACTTAAAAGGCAAGGTTAAAGATCTGATTACAGTGTGTTAACAAAAAAGCTTAGTCAAGTTGCTGCGATATACATTTTAAGATAACCAGAATTATGACTGATAGCATTATACCAGGACATATCTACATTTCAGAAACTTTACATAATTTCTAGAATATATTATAATAACATTTATCTGTACTGTATAATCTGAGGAGGCTTATCACCCACTTGACGATGCTTCCCATGTAATTCAACATACCAAATAATACGCGTTAAATACTGCTCTCTAAGATGCATCAAGGGCCCGCTAAAGCATCCCGAAGTTAGCTGGAGGGCAAAAGAATTTTAATTAAAATTTGGTATTTGGGAAGTTCGTCAGAAAGTTTCAAAACACTTGGTCAAATAAGATCACAGGTCACTGTAAGACAACACTTGTTTCTTAACCAAAGTGAGAAGAGATCTCAGAAACAAATATAGATCACTTACAGGCAAGGAAGTTCACATAATCTGTTATCAAAAGCAGCATTCTAGGGACTTCCCTGGTGGCACAGTGGTTGGGAATCCGCCTGCCAATGCAGGGGACACGGGTTCGAGCCCTGGTCCGGGAGGATCCCACATGCCATGGAGTAACTGGGCCCGTGCGCCACAACTACTGAGCCTGTGCTCTAGAGCCCAGGCTCCGCGATAAGAGAAGCCACAGCACCAAATGAAGAGTAGCCCCTGCTCACCGCAACTAGAGAAAAGCCCACGCGCAGCAATGAAGACCCAACACGGCCAAAAATAAATAAAAATTAAAAAAAAAAGCATTCTAAGTAAACTTGTTCCCTTAGTAGAGAGGGACCAAATCGAGTCTTGCACCAGCCTATTTTTAATAACAAAATCCATTTACTTACTTAAGTTTAACCTAATCTCAGCCCAACCATGTGTAAAACTCCCTTTAAAAAAAACATATATCCTACTTTCCTGCTGTATACTGAAATGTTTCCTTTATTATTTTAGTAGCTTTAATTACATATTTAAATTTGAATCCAAAGCTCTAAAAAACCCTTAATTTCTAGTGAAATCCAAGAAGCGATCAATTATTAACTGTCCTTTAGCATTCTGTAGGTTGGCAAACAACAATAATTTTTTTTTTTTTTTGCGGTACGCGGGCCTCTCACTGTTGTGGCCTCTCCCGTTGCGGAGCACAGGCTCCAGACGCGCAGGCTCAGCGGCCATGGCTCACGGGCCCAGCCACTCCGCGGCATGTGGGATCTCCCCGGACCAGGGCACGAACCCGTGTCCCCTGCATCGGCAGGCGGACTCTCAACCACTGGCCACCAGGGAAGCTCAATAATAATTTTTTAAAACATCTGCTTTTTATAGAAAATAGTGTGGTACCAAACATAGTCCCAGACACCTTTAGCTTCTATATTCAGTACTTAATGTTTCAGTACCCTGCCTGGGAATGACCTAGCTATTCAGTATCCCCCGTCATCCAACCCAAACTAGCACAACTCTAAAATTTAAGTTACCAAATATCTGGAGGGACCACCCTTAAGCAGACATTCCCAAATCATAGCCATTTCTAAAGAGGTCACCCAAAAGCTCTCATCCTATTTGCATCTAATTTACTTATAAGAATTTCATCATACCAAGCTAATTTTTTTTTCTGTTGACAAACTGCAACAGAAACAACATAAACCCATTCACCCTCAGTAAACCCAGGCACAATAAAAGACATGTCTGTATTGACCACACCAACAATTGCCTTCATACTTCCTTGCCAAGAGAACCCCAATACTGTTCAGTTATTAGGCCCATGATTTTCATTGGTCCCTCCTTAGCCCCAGTGGGTGAATGAGGATTAGGTTAAAGCAATCCTGGTGTAATTCCTTTTCTTCTTGGCAATATTTGATTTAATACAGGTGCAACCTTGCTTAAGAACTGTGAAGGCAAATAAGGGAACTTTTGGGTTTCCTTTGCTCTTGAAAGGGACAAAAGGTTCATACTTTCCTGAATCTGGTCATTGTTGGATGAGGACTGGTGCCGTGGAAGCTGTCTTAGGATCATGAGGGAACAAATCCAAGGACAAAACTGACATGTAAAAATGGCAGAGGAAAATATGGCAAGAACCTGGATCCTTGATGTCACTGATTCACTGACTCAATCTATGCTGGAACCATTAGGAATTAGTCGTAATTGTTTAAGATACTTTTAGTTGTGTTTTCTATTACAAGCATTTAAAAGCATCCTAAGTAAGTAATGTTAAAGGCATCTCTCACAATTTATACTTACTTTTCGGAAACTCTTACTAGAAATTTCTATTGCTGGTTATAAGGTTTATCCTAAATAGTTTGAATTTTCTAAAAGACATGTCTGTATTAGTCAAACCAACAAGCTTAAGCTAGCTTCAATACCAGATATCAATTCCATACTGAATATTTCCCAGATCATGAGGACCTGAAGTTCATTTTGGCCTGTTTTCTAAATAGTAGTAAGTATTTAATTTGTAAGCATTTACTTTTAAGTCTATTAAATAGAGCTCATTTACAAGTTAACCTCAGCAATACTATCCAAAGACAAAGACACCTAATCATAATGAAACACATACATCCAGATAGATCTCATAGCCAGCAAACTTATATGCAAGACAAATGTAAACATACACACAGAACAAAATCTAATTCCTGCAGAACAAAAACAAAAGGGTGAAGTCCAACAATTTCCTCAACTTTTTCAAACAAGGATCCTACTTTTTAACAGCAAACAACATGCAAATGTAAAGATAAGGAATCATTACCACACATGTCATGGCAATTCACCTGGCAAATGCAAACCAAAAATAACAGTTGGAATAGGTTGAACTTACTTAGTTACCTTCAAGCTTGCTCCTCAGAATATTTTCGTTCTCTTGGGGTCAGAATTCTGAATAAAAGGTATTTTATCAAGCCAGCTTTCTCTTAACTGCATATGCAAAAAGAACCAGTTTTGGAATTTTAAGAGAGTTTCATCTTAAGTAATTTAGTCCAGAGTCTAAAGAATGTAGTGGTGGTGAAATGTTTAAAAAAAATCTTCTTTCTCTCCCTTTCTAGGAGCATACTGAAGATCTCCCAGTTTTGCAAAATACATGCTAGGGGGACTACAAGATGGAACAGAGCTCTGATTATCCATACTTAATTATTCATGGCTGGTGTCATCTAATATTAATAAAGCAAACAAATGCAATGCAAAATGGTCTTTCAGGATCACAGTTCCCCAGTGCCAAAAAGGGAAATACCCATTCATTGCAAAAGGAAAATCCCAACTAATGCTCGACCACAGGCAAAACCCAACACAATAGGGAAGGACACCCTGGTGCCGTCACACGCAAGCCCTGTTACCGAAGACGTCTCAACTGACCAGTGCATACTGATACACACACATACAAACAACAAACGAATGGTCCCACTAACAAAGGCACAAGCTGGAGTGGCTCACCCCAAAACAATACACACACAAAAAAACACAAACTACGGTCACACAGAAATCTGTGGAGGTGTAGTCTAAAATTCCATTTCTACTCCCAGATGGAGGTCTCCAAACAGACTGGCTTAGCTCTCAAAAGAGAACAGACCCAGAGTGTCTCACTTCCTACAAGGGAAGTAACCCAAATGGAGTGGAGAGAATTCCCAGCCTGTGCAAGATGGAGCGACTTACCCCCAAGTGACACCAAATGTGGACCACAGCTCTGGACATTTCTCTGCTCCAAATGACCTTGTGCACTGGGGCAGCTGACGCCTCTCAGGGAGAGTCCCTCACAGTTCCTGGATGCAAAATGAGCTCCAGCAGCTGCTGGGAACTTGGGAAGGGGCTGTCCCTGGCCGGGGTCCACCCGCCACAGGCACAGATTCCTGGCTGGCTCACCATAATTGTACTGAACGCAAGTCTGTGCCTAATAACACAGTGAGACTGAACAATACTGAAACATTAGAGTTTGAAGCAGAGAGGTTAATTGTGGGGCCAGGCAAGGAGACAGGTGGCTCATGCCTTAAAAAGGCCAAACTCCGAAAAGCTTTCAGCAAAGCCCTTTTTAAAGGCAAGGTGAGGGGGTGTGTGAATTGTTGCAAACTTCTTGGTGTCAGATCCTTTGTTCTTGTAGCTGTCCCTGTAGGCCAGGTTTCTGTTATTCTGTGTTCAGGTCAGGTCAAGGTCAGGCTATCCTGTATATTTCAAGCCATAGGCAACATTCTTTTACAAAAGGTGCAGAGCCAGCATGACTTAAGCAGAGGCAACAGGGCACAAAGGTTGGAGCTAAAGAAATAGATCCAATATGGAGTCAGATTTATTCTTCCCTATTACAAGACCACACACACCCCAACTTCAGATTCAAGTCCCCCATGCATGGCATCACAAGGTCCTGCGGGGGAAACTTAGTCCCTTCCTTCAGTGATCCGACGCTGGAGTTTTTCTGCAGTGTTTCTTCCAGCATGGCCATGCAGCCAAGGACTGAGCATCTCCAGTGACAGAGAGCTCAGCCCGTTCTCACAAACTGTTAGGAAGTACTCCCCCCACACCCCTGGGTTTTTTAGCATAAATCTGTTTTCACAGCAACCAGCCTTTGCCATTGGTTTCCGCCCCCACCCTGGGAAAACCTTCCTCTCCACAACCTCCAGAGCATTCGGACAGCAAGCGTGCCCCCCCACCCCTTCTATCCATGTGAATCCTGTTCCTTTGTCCCAGCATCGCATGGTTTGTGTCCCCTTCTGGTCTGAACGCTTCTGCCCTGCATGTGTCACGTTTGGGGCTAATGTTGCCCCTGAGGTGTGGTGCCCACAGTCAGACACAGCACACTGGGTGTGGTGATTTGTCCATCAATAATTTGGCACTTCGATGGCTTTTCTCACGAGACAGATGATTGCCTTTCGCAACATGAGCCCTTGAAGGCTGACATGGGTCACTTCTGGGGACAGTGTAATGATGGGTCTGAGTAAGGCCAGAGGGTCTTGCTCCTTTGTCACGTGCAGTGGTTCCCAGACAGTGGCCACAGGACACAGGTCACCAACGGTCAGGGGACTTCCCATGCAAAGGTTGCCAACTGTGATTGTGCTTCCATGCTGGAACCTGGGTGCCCTTGATGCCCTTGAAGTGTTCTTCATCCATCTCTGGAGGGCCTGCTACACGTATACATTCCATGACCAGTGCAATGTGTTTATAAGCGGGTGCATAATAAATTACTGGAAACAGCTGAGGTTTTAATCCTCCATTAATACAGAAAGTTTGACTCCTGTCAGCCATGGTCTCTGCTTAAAATATTTAGGAGTTGGTTTCCACAGCGGTCTGCCAAAGCCTTCCATGATGGATGGCGGAAGCCGAGTCGGGGGCACTTCACTCACTGTGGAGGTGCGGGGGCCAGGGGCGTGCTGCTGCTTCTCACACCAGGTCAAGGAGCCAGGACTGTTCTGTGAGAAGAGTAGGAAGCCACTCGAGGACACGTAGAATTTCCGTCTCCAGTCTGAGGGTTAAGGACAGGGATGTCCAGCATCTTCTTTGTCAGGGGCTCCTCTGTTGAAGCCATTTGCCTGTTAGTATCCGGGTTTCCCTGCGGATGTGTCCTTTACACTAGTTTTCTCACTTTCAGAGCTGCTATCATGACTGGTCACCCAGGTACGACACGGGTATTTCTATCTATCTGCCCCACACCAAAGCCCTCCCTTATCCTGGGCAGTAAGGGCCCCTGGGGTCCTTTAGAACCTGACACTGATACCTGCAGGGAAGGGCCTGATCCTAAAATACATGAGAGGATCCAGCACTGAACACCTGGGTGATGCCCTCGTGAGAAATTTAGGAAATGCCACTTGAGGTAACGGGTCTATCAATGGTGCTACCCCTTCATCCTTACAGACATGAAGTTCCCTGCAAGCTTTCCTGCCTGCTGCATAGTAAAGGAAGCGAAACAATAAATACGGGTGCGCTGCCCTGCCATGTGGGAAGCGCTCACGTACCCAGCACTTGATGCCCAGACCCGTCCCTGCCTCGCCTCCCGTCTCCTCCGCTCCGGCCATCCCCAGCCATGTCGCTGGCGGCACCATTACCGACCCTCCTCCTCGCTGCGGGAAGTTCCTCAGGCATCCCAGGCCCTCCCGGGACGTCCAGACCCCACGGCTTTCCTATAACACTCTCCCTTCCACCAAACTGCTCTTTGGTAGGTCTACAAACGCCTCGTACCATGTCTGCGCACCTGCACAGCGGGTGGAGCCCTCTCCCCGCTCTTGGTCCAGCCTCGCCCTCCCTTCCAGGCCCCTGATTGTGCAGCCCCCAGCGCGCTCTGCTCACTCACAGGGGACCAGGGTGCTTCTGTCCTGGTGCCGTGCTTGGCGTGCGCTGTGTCATGTCGGGCGGGAGACAGTTCTCCAAGGGCCTCTCCTGTGTCTGACATCTTGCAGGCGGAGACGCTGACACCTCTGTTCTGGATGGACCGTCTTTACAAGCATGCTTACACGGTGGACAGCCTGGAACCTCGGAGATGGAGGTTCCCTCTGGAGAAGGGGTGGCAGCCGTGCTTCCCATCGTACAAGCCTTGCCTGCCTTGGGCTCCAGGTTCCTCTCCTGTAATGCCACCCGCTGCCATGCAGTCACCATGTGGCCACCTGAGTCACCCTGCAGGAACTGGGGAACTAGCACAAGAAAAGACTGGCACCCAGACTACTGATATAATTTAAGTCCTTTATCTCTGACCCAGGGTCCTGTGTCTCCTGCCAGCACCCAGGACACTGGTGGGCTAGCTCCTCACTTACAAATGGGGGAAAATCTCAGCCCTTTCACAGCTCTTGACAGGACCTTACTCTGGGAGTCTCATCTCCCCCAAATAAGAAAGTCAAGGGTAGAGACAGGAATCCTGTATTATATTTCCTAACACCTCTGATGTTTTCCCCTACACATTCTAGTGCACAGTAAGGTTTTTTGATGATGAAATAAATGATATTGATAATAAAGGCAAATAATCATAGCAAGAAGCTCCCTAGTTTGACTCAGTTTCCACCCATAATGATCTTTTCTGTTCTGCATGGCTCTGGGTCTCTCAAGCAATAGGGTCGTTTTTTAATTGCACATGTGCAAGAGGGGATGGGCAAGGAGCAAGTGTGGGGAGCCTAGGGAATAAGATGAAGGGAATAGGTTCCATAACCAAGCTGTGGCAGAGATTCCTAATTGCCACTCAATATTCATTCTTCCTTTTTTTTCCTTGTAAAAATAATCCTAATTATTGTTTTAGCTGAGAACATCATGGCTAGCTAAAATCATACATTTCTCAGTCTGCTTTATAGCCAGATCTGGCGTATCACAGAGTTCTAGCCGAGGAGACATAGTGGAAGTGGAAGAGAGTGTGCCCTCATTTTCACTCCTTTTTTCTTCCTACTGCCTGGATTGCAAATATAATTGCTGGCACTCCAGCAGCCATGTTGGCCCATGAGGTGAATTTGGAAATAGAATTCATGCATAGTGAGTAACAAGACAGGAGGAGCATGAGCCCCTGATACCATGAAGCCACCAAACCATCTGTGAACTGACTCCTGACTTCGTTCATGAGAGAAAAAGAAACTTCTATTTTCTTTAAGCCACTGTTATTTTGGATCTTCTAGCAACCTAATCCTAACTACTACACAAACTCAATTTTCACTGAGTGTGGAGTATATTATAAATCACACTTCCTAAGAAAGGTGCCATCCTATGTCCTTTTGACACTCAAAACATTGAAAAGTGAGGGCTACGATCAAACCACGTACATGTCTCCATGCAACCCAACAGCAAACCCATTTTAAACAACTGAATTCAATTCTATTTTATGAAGAACTTAGTCTGACTCACACATGTGTGTAGTGTGTCTTAGGAATACTTACATAAACATATTTAGGAATGGCTTGTTTCAAATATTTTCTAACAGCTTGAACGTAAAGATTTTACTACCTAAAATAAAATGTCATAGGTACTTTGAAAATGCTTCGTAACTTCGCATGCCACCGGCACAGCCCAATTCAGGCTGGGCCTGGCTTCCAACCTTGGCATCCTTCCTCTTGTACCCTAGTGATTTTAATCCCTTGGGCCAACCCCAAGCCAAGGCAAGAGACGCCCCAGCCCTACCAGCTCCACAGCCTGGGACCTTGGCTTCAGGTGACCATTGCTACCATCGGCTGCCTTATGCAAAATGCGATCCTTAATAAACCCTTCTGTGGAATGTGGAGAGGGAACACGGCGGGGCAATGCTAAAAGCACTCATGGTCTCGATTCTCGCCCCAGCTCCGTGGTGTACCAGTTGTGCTGCCGTCAGGAATGCATGGGCGTTCAGTCTCTGTGTCCTCACCTGACAGAAAAGGAATGAAGCAGTCTTTGAGGTTTCACAGAGCAATTCATGAGGAAGAGCTCTGTAACTAGAAGGGCCCCATCACGTCACAGACCATGAAGATGGGGACTTCTGACATTTAGAAATCCAATGGAAAAGGAAGGAAACCATGGACTTAGCCTACTGGGCATATATTAATTTTGCAAGGGTGTCAACCCCTATCATCTGTAACTTCTTGGATGTCTATCAACCCAAACCTATTAGGACCTTCTTTGGAGAGTTATCTCAGAGAAACTGTTTCCTTCTGCCCTCTTTCCAACATACACAGTGGAGGCTAAGGGTATTGCTTTAACTCATCAAACCAAATAAGGTTTATTAATATTGACCAGAGACTTATTAATACGTCTTTTGTTACCCAAACGTTATTGACCAGAGATGTTTCAATATTGATTTACATAACAAATCACCAGCCACAGGCGTTAGATTCTGAAAAAATCCCCTGGTCAATAAATGAGTTAATTAAAAGAATTTAGATATCGGTCTCAGAACAGCAAGATTTGCCTGGTACCTTCTGAAAGACCAAGGGCAGATGGTGGCATTTCAATATTCACCATTATAGCAGTGTTACTATTCACTATTTTAAAAGATCATCAGGGATACAGGCGAGGCTCATTCTTTAGTCAGTGGTTTCTCAAACACCATGAGGAGAACCTGCTGTCTTCCTGGTGAAGTTCTCAGTCAGGACTGTAGAGAGAAGCCCACAGTTCTGAGATGGAGCACAGAAGTCAGATGCAGGGGGCTCTCTGAGTTGGGCTAACTTGTCAACCTGCTCACCTCTGGTAGGTGGCCTACGTTTAGATCCCAGCTTTGCTATTCGCTTTCACGTAATCCTGGTCCCATAACTGAACTTCAGTTTCCTCATCTATAAAATGGGAATGACAGAACATACTAGATGCTTGTTACTTTCAATACCATTCCTCCTAGTTTCTCAAAAAACAAACAAATAAACAAAAAAACAATATCTACAGGATCAGAGACCACTGCTACATGCGCCGAAGCCTTGGGGACTCTGGGCCTCCCTCCCAGCGTCCTTAGAGGGTCAAGAAGAGATGAAAGCTGATTCAGAGATGTTCCTTGGAGAAACAACTTCAAGACTTGTGTGGGATGGAACTCTACTGGATGACCTCAAACCAGAGGCAGAACTGTGAAGCAGACAAAGGCTGTGCTCAGTTCCCCTGCCTCCCAATTCCAGACCCCCTCTCCCTCCCGAGAAGATGTCCGTTCTTGGACACCAGTGTCCCTTAGCTGCTCATGGAGGCTCAGGTCATCTTTCCCTCCCGGGGAAGTCCAGTGCCCAGGGTTGGTCTCAGGCACCACACTCTCATCTCTCAGTCATCCTCATCACAACTTCCTTATGCACCAGACTCTTCTAGAAGAAGGTCTGATAAGGCGATTCACTCAGTGGTTAAGGAGCTCGTAAGATTCTTGGGGTTTCCCTGTTCAAGACAATTAGCAGTTCCTCCCATAGGAGATTTTAAGGCTAAGGCATCACCAAGAAGCCCTTTTATTCTCTTTCCTAAGCCCCATCTTGAACCCACGGGTAAAAAGATTTTTATTTGCCAAAGAGGCAACGTAATAAGCAGTCACGCAGTGCTGGCCATGGGCTGAGGCCACCAGCGCCACCCGGGCCTGAACTTAACTGCTGCCCCCAGCAAGACACCCGAGCAAGACGGCTTTCCGAGCCCTGTCGCTGGCTTGTGAACCCACTATTAGACTTCCAAGATGAGCCTTTAGGAATTTCTAGCCTTAAAAAAGGATTTTGAGAATAGGCTAGTGAGGTAGCATTTTTTAAGGCAACAAGCTGTGTAAGTGTCCACCTAGTCCACTGACGGAGAGGCACACCTGAGCCCAAAGCACTGCCTCTGCCTTTCCCTGTCCTAAGACAGGTGACACCGAGAAAGGGGGGAAAGTCCTTTCAGCCTCAAAGGTCTTTCCAGTTGAAAACAGTGCTGAAGTAGCAAAATAAAATCACCCATCGACAAAAGTGTCGAGGGACCCAGCCCACCCCAAAGGCCTTCTCCCCTGAGCCAGGGTGTAGGAAGGAGCCTGGCACCAGCCTACCTGCCCTGTGCGGGCAAGGGAGACAGCAAGCAAGACCCAGGGAAAGCCGCTCAAGAATGGAGACACTTGCGGGCCGCTGGAGCCGAGGGGCCGAGGCCAGAGCGGCCAGGTCGCTGCAGATGGAGACAAGATGCTCTGTGACATGCCAAGCTGTGTGCTGGGAGGCCCGCACACAAACCCTAGCCAGGCTCTCACGTCCGCCCTGTCCCCCTCCACAGAAAGGCCTTATCACCTGTCACACACGGGTATTTTCAGCCACACTCGGCTGCAGGGATAAACACGGTGTCCGCAGTAGCACCCTTGACTACAAAGGACAACTGTGACAAATGTCAGGGCCCTTTGAATTTGAAGATAGCCTTGTTAACTACTGCGGAGGCCGGACTTTCTGCTGTCAACAGAGCTTCTCAAGTTATTTACACCCGCGGCGACTTGCATTAGATCACCCCGCCCCCCCACTTTTAGCTGCTTCCCTGCGACATGTCAGAATGAAAGCCAGCCTGCTGTCAGCAGTCACATGTCCCACATCGCCTGGATGACCACTGAAACGGGAGTTCCCACCGTGGGCTTGAGGCGTCTCCACGTTAGCCCAACTCTAATTCCCCAGGGAACTTAATCGATGGCACAAAATGCTATCTCATCCTTCATTCTGAAACGCTGAAAGGCTTCCAACAGAATAAATCACTCTGTGAGACTCCGTAAACGCCCAGTCTCAACCATGCCTGCAAGGATTCTTGAAGAACCTGCACAAGGAGGCTATTGTACGCGTGTACAAATAGATGACACAATTCCAGGGTTTAATGCTATCCGCCAAGTTAAACTACTGTGGAGCAGCTGTGCACATGTGAAATGATGCCTGGCACCACTGGAGATCCATAAATCAGCCCTGGCATACTTTCCTCCTATTAAGAGAGTCAAATAAGAAAAAAACCACAAATTAAGATGTGTCTAGGACATGGACGACATCGCCATTCCTCTCTGAATGCAAAAATAAATAAAAATTAGGCTTCATTTTGCTGGGGTTTCTTTCCGAGGGGCACAAGTTTTCCAGCATGTGAAAACCTGGCAGAAAACCTTGTTCTGAGCAGGGTCATGCTGGGCTGGTTGGTTTGCCTTTCTGTATGTCGCAGGCAAAACAGAAGTGATGAGCCAACCTGAGAGGCAGTTGTTCTTTACAAGGAGTGGACGGGGGCTTCCCTGGTGGCGCAGTGGTTGAGAATCCACCTGCCAATGCCAGGGACATGGGTTCAAGCCCCAGTTGGGGAAGATCCCACATGCCGTGGAGCAACTAAGCCCGTGTGCCACAGCTACTGAAGCCTGCATGCCTGGAGTCCATGCTCCACAACAAGAGAAGCCACCGCAATGAGAAGCCCGTGCACTGCAATGATGAGTAGCCCCTGCTCACTACAGCTAAAGAAAGCCTGCACGCAGCAACGAAGTCCCAAGGCAGCCAAAAATAAACAAACAAATAAATGAATGAATAAGGAGTGGACAGATACGCCAGGGACCCAATGCAGCCATAAATATATACATACATACATACATACATAACTAAGGAATGGATGGATAAGCCAGGAACCCAAACTCTCCCAGGAAAATTATAACCAGATTATATGTGTAGGGCCCTGTCTCTTTGCAGTTCATCCCTTTGTTCTGGCTTGTTCGTCTGCAGGACAACAACACACAGCAGAGGTCAGATGGCTGGGCCACTGGATGCCTCCATCCAGCCTTGGGTGAATGGCTTGGCTGGAGAAGCCAAGACTAAAACGAAGGGAAGTTGCATCATTATAAAGTTGGGTCACCAGTGGATAGAGTGACCAACCACCTCAGTCAGCCTGCATCTGAGGGGGTTCCTGAGATGAACGAGTTTTGGTGCTAAAATGAGAAATATCCTTGGCAAACTGGGCAGAGTTTGTCACCTCAGTAAGTGACCGAGTTTTAGGCTATTTGGGAAAACTGAATCATCTATGAGTCTAAACAAGCTGATAACTCTCAGCTTCTCTTTAGCTGAGTGATGTCAACACAGACAATCCAGTCCCCAGCTAGATGACTCCGCAGAGTGTCACAGATGTGCCAATTAACATCAATTAACTGAGCCTTTGCTTTGTGCTCAGCATGGCGCTGTGTACTGAGTAGGGATAAAAAGGCAAGTGCAAAGAATGAAACTAGAACACTCCCTAACACCATACACAAAAATGAACTCAAAATGGATTAAAGACCTAAATGTAAGGCCACACACTATCAAACTCTTAGAGGAAAACAGAGGCAGAACACTCTATGACATAAATCACTTCAAGATCCTTTTTGACCCACCTCCTAGAGAAATGGAAATAAAACCAAAAATAAACAAATGGGACCTAATGAAACTTCAAAGCTTTTGCAAAGCAAAGAAAACCATAAACAAGACGAAAAGACAGCCCTCAGAATGGGAGAAAATATTTGCAAATGAAGCAACTGACAAAGGATTAATGTCCAAAATTTACAAGCAGCTCATGCAACTCAATAACAAAAAAAACCAAACAACCCAATCCAAAAATGGGCAGAAGACCTAAATAGACATTTCTCCAAAGAAGATATACAGACTGCCAACAAACATATGAAAGAATGCTCAACATCATTAATCATTAGAGAAATGCAAATCAAAACTACAATGAGGTATCACCTCACACCAGTCAGAATGGCCATCATCAAAAAGTCTACAAACAACAAATGCTGGAGAGGGTGTGGAGAAAAGGGAACCCTCTTGCACTGTTGGTGGGAATGTAAACTGATACAGCCACTATGGAGAACAGTGTGGAGGTTCCTTAAAAAAGTAAGAATAGAACTATCATATGACCCAGCAATCCCACTACTGGGTATATACCCTGAGAAAACCATAATTCAAAACGAGTCATGTACCAAAATGTTCATTGCAGCTCTATTTACAATAGCCAGGACATGGAAGCAACCTAAGTGTCCATCGACAGATAAATGGATAAAGAAGATGTGGCATATATATACAATGGAATATTACTCAGCCATAAAAAGAAACAAAATTGAGTTATTTGTAGTGAGGTGGATGGTCCTAGAGTCATACAGAGTGAAGTAAGTCAGAAAGAGAAAAACAAATACCGTATGCTAACACATATATATGGAATCTAAAGAAAAAATATGGTTCTGAAGAACCTAGGGGCAGGACAGGAATAAAGACACAGATGTAGAGAATGGACTTGAGGACATGGGGAGGGGTAAGCTGGCATGAAGTGAGAGAGTGGCAATGACATATATACTACCAAACGTAAAATAGATAGCTAGTGGGAAGCAGCCGCATAGCACAGGGAGATCAGCTCGGTGCTTTGTGACCGCCTGGAGGGGTGGGATAGGGAGGGTGGGAGGGAGGGAGACACAAGAGGGAAGAGATATGGGGATATATGTATATGTATAGCTGATTCACTTTGTTATAAAGCAGAAACTAACACACCATTGTAAAGCAATTATACTCCATTAAAGATGTTAAAAAAATTAAAATTAAAAATAAATAAAATAAAAAGGGAAGTGCAATTAATTCCTCACTTTCTTTTAATTCACCTTTATAGGGTACAGCCAAGTAAACCTATGCTAACTCCTAAAGGATCTTGGAATCCACAAAGAGACCTGCTTTTACATGGAGACTGAGGGCGCACATGACCCCACAGCCCTTCCCAATGGCGCTGAAGGTCAGTGTCAACAAGCACACAAACCATTAGCTGAAGCTGGCTGAGGAGGGAGGAGAGAGAATGCTATGCCTTGATAGAGACAGGAGATCCATTTCTTCCGTGGCTGACTCTTCACAGACAGTTCTTCCATAGGAGCTCCAAAAAACGTCATTTGAATAAGCATATCGTCTCCTAAAGGAACTACCAGGAAGAAATACATTCATTTGATTTTGGAGTTCCTTTATTTAAAAATCTCACTGTCTTATAGTCAGACATATTAAATCTTTATACACAACTTATAAAATGAATGATGTTCTTTTGGTGGCAGCCGCTATCATAAGGCAAATGTGTGCTCTGTGGTCGGTACTGAAATTTTATTCTTCCCGATTACAGAAGCAAAACTTTTTTATTGTAGAAAACTTGGAAATTTTATGAAAACAAAACTTGAAATCACCTAAATTATTATTATTTTATAGTTTCATCCTATTCCTTTTCTGTGCACATATACTTTTTACATAGTTGGAGTCCCTGCGTGTCCACTTCAGTGTTCTACTTTTTACCCCCGACATTCTATTTCCCATATTTTCATGTTTCATGAAGTATACTTCCAAGTCAGTGGTCCTGGACCCCTTTACACCCTTTAAATTTATCATGTGGACCAAATATCCTTAAAATTCTCCTCAAAGAGTCTTGTGAAATGTTCCCTAAAAATTCCAGTCGATTCTGTGACCTGAGTGTTTACTATATTTCCTGCACTAAGACGGAGGAATTATGAAGATGTAAGACGAGAACTTCATGTGATACACACTCATGAGAATTTGAATCTGAAGCGACTCACTGTATTCTGTCCTAGTCATCAGTTATATGCACTGTAAAAACAACTTTCTAGAAACACGCCATGTATGTTTGACTCAACATGGCATTTTTTATCATTTCTGTAAAAAGTTGGACACTGCGCTCTTTATCAGAAATGTAGTATGAAGTATATAATTTTTCCCCAAGGAGAAGCCAGATTCGATTTACATGAATTTAACATCATTTTAAACATTTCAGGGGTAGAGCTGTATCAATTAATATGCTTTCTTGCAAACAAAAAGGCTAACTGGCTTAGCCAAGAAGGACATCAATTAAGCTGCATAGTTTGGAGACCAGAGCAGAGCGGGCTTGGGTGAGAATGTCAGGGTCTCTCTCCTCTTTGTGCTCCTCTCAGCCTTGTCCTCCTTCCAGTGTTGGGCCATCCTCAGCCGGGGAGTATGATGGCTGCTCCCAACACAGCAAGGTCCAGAGGGAAATAAGGGACGAGGTCTTAGAATCAAGGAAGCCTTTTCCAGAGGCCCGCACCAGATGTTCCCTCCTGTTTCCTGACTAGTATAAGGTCATACACACACATGCCTGCCTGGTCTGATCACTAATAAGGGAAATGGTATAACTGGCATTGACTTAGACCAGCAATCATCAAACTATTGCCAAGGACCGCTTCTGGCCCTCAGCCTGTTTTGTCAATAAAGTTTTATTGTAACACAGCCTTGCTCATTTACATATGATTGTGTCTGGCTGCTTTCTCGCAGAGCAGAGCTGTTACAACAGAGACCATGTGCTTCACAAAGCCTAAATGTGTCCTGTCTGGCTGTCTTAGTTTGTTTGGGGTGCTTTTTTTTTTTTTTTTTTAATTTATTTTTGGCTGCACTGGGTCTTTGTTGCTGCACGCAGGTTTTCTCTAGTTGTGGCGAGCGGGGGCTACACTTTGTTGCGGTGTGTGGGCTTCTCATTGTGGTGGCTTCTCTTGTTGTAGAGCACAGGCTCTAGGCGTGCGGGCTTCAGCAGCTGTAGCACACAGGCTCAGTAGCTGCTGCACGCGGGCTCTAGAGTGCAGGCTCAGTAGTTGTGGCGCACGGGCTTAGCTGCTCTGTGGCATGTGGGATCTTCCCAGACCAGGGATCGGACCCGTGTGCCCTGCATTGGCAGGCGGATTCGTAACCACTGTGCCACCAGGGAAGCCCCTGGGCTGTTTCAATAAGATACCATACACTGGGAGGCTTGCAAACAACAGACATCTCTTTCTCACAGTTCTAGAGGCTGCGGAGTCTGAGGTCAAGGCGCTGGCAGATTCAGTGTCTGGAGAGAGCCCATATCCTGGTTCAGAGACGGCCACCTTTTGGCCGTGTGTCACGTGGAGAAGGGGCAAGGGAGCCCTCTGAGGGGGCCCTAATGCCCCTTCTGAGGGCTCTGCCCTCATGATCCAGTCACCTCCCAGAGTTCTCATCTCCAAATACCATCACTTGGACATCAAGTTTCAACATCTGAATTTTGGGGAGACACAAACATTCAAACCAAACACACTGGCCTGTTACAGAAAATATTTCCCGACCTCTCATGCAGAGAATGCTTAAGGCGGGATAGATGGAGACAGATCACCCACAATGACTGTTGCAAGTCAGTGTGGCCCTAAAAACAAACTCTGTCCTCGAAACGCAGAGAGAAAGCTAACGGCGTATTATCACACTGCACGGATCATATAAACTATGCATGAAGATTAAAGCAGAAACAGAGACACAGACGTAGAGAACAAATGTATGGACACCAAGGGGGAAGGGGAGGTGGGATGAATTAGGAGATTGGGAATGACATATATACACTACTGTGTATAAAACAGATAACTAATGAGAACCTGCTGTACAGCACAGGGAACTCAATGCTCCATGGTGACCTACATGGGAAGGAAATCTAAAAGGGAGGGGATATATGTATACATATAGCTCATTCACTTTGCTGTACAGCAGAAACTAACAACATTGTAAAGCAACTATACTCCAATAAAAATTAATTTTAAAAAAAGTAATGTGAGAATTCAGAGGAGAAAGTCATCAATAAAGGCAAGGCAAAAGCATCACCCCAGGACACGAATTCTCCCCTAGATGTCTGGAGACGAGAAACAGACGCTGCTCTCTCCAGCCTCCCTGCATCTGGGGGCTCACTCTCCAAAGACAGGTGACCAGCACATGCAGGTTGGTCTGGATGCTGGCACCACAGGCTGCAACGGGACGGTCCCCTGGCCTTCCTCATGTCTTCTCAGCCTTAATCATTCCAGGATGATTCTAGATAAAAATGTGGAATTTCATCATTGTTGTCCAACCCTGTTGATACAAGTCCTGTATCATTTCCCTCCTGTTCTGTGGTAATTCTCTCTTGTTCTCGACTATTAGGATGCCTTCAAAGAGGTCTGAAAAGCACTCATCGTAAGAGGTAATATTAGAAGCCTCACTCCAGTCAAGAGGATTTTTACACTGAAGGAGATTAGAAAATCCTCGAGCTGAACGAGAAAGGAATCTGCAGGTACTTCTCGTTAGCTTCAAAGCTACCACTCTTGGTACTTTCCTAACCTGATGCTTCAGATGTGTACTGTGATGCACCAAGCGTCGGGCTAAAAGATGCATACTGAAGGATCCAAGGATATGGAGAAACAGCCTTCAAACTCCTGTCCCATCTGCCCTCTAGAACTGCTCAGAACACTCAGTCTGAAGCTGAGGTGACGACTTCAGATTTCTCATGAGTTTCACAAGGTGAAAACTAGATGGGAAGCAGCCATTGATTAAAAACAAGGAGAGGATGCCAAACTGTTTGGTTTTGACACACGTTGTGTGTGTGTGTGTGTGTGTGTGTGTGTGTGTTGCTCTGGGTATCTTACATAGTAAACCACTGGAAGGTTGTTATTCAAGAACAGGACTGCATGGTCTGGGAAGCTCAGGTAACGTTTGCTTCTTTTCTAAAGTAAGTGGGCAGAGGGCCTACAAGTAGAAAGAAGATGGTGAGGAGAGCCGGAGTTGACGTTAACACAAAAGACAGCTGCCTTTCGTGTCTTCCTGGACTCGCGGAAGGAATCCCTTATCATTTACTGAGCGATAAACGTGGGAGCAGAAGAGGGGGAGAAGAGAGCCAGCAGCAGGCTGGGACACCAACTGATCACACAGTCTTTGGAGATGCTAAGATGAGTGAGACAGTTAAAACCAACACATGGGATGTGCCCGCTACTGTATACAGAACAGATAACCAACAAGGACCTACTGTATAGCACAGGGAAGTACCGTCAGTATCTTGCAATAAGCTATAATGGAAAATAATCTGAAAAATTATATATATGTAATATATTTATATTATTATACATATATATGTATCACTGAACCACTTTGCTGTACACCTGAAACTAACATAACATTGTACATTAACTACACTTCAGTTTTAAAGAAATGGTTATTAAAAGGAAAAAGACAAACAAACAAAAAACCAACACATGGCACGCTGGGGAGGAAAGTGCCAAAGAGTGATTCATGAGGATCCAAGCCTAGGAGCAGCTCGGCCTCCATGTGCAGCCTGTGCAGGAGGCGGTCCCGCCCAGCACCAGGTGTCCTGTGCGCCCCGGCACGCGGCCTGGTGCGCACATGCACCACTGCACAGATGCACGCAGGGCTTCAAGCGCTCCCAGCACACACCCACGAATATTTCATGTGCGTCTGTGGGCTGCATATAGGTTGAGAAAAAAAGAATGCATAGAGGAGGATTGTTTTGCTTCGGTGTATACGTGAACTTTGATGGAACTTAGTAAAATACAGAGCGTTTACGAGCGTGATGGATGGCTGTTGGGGGACTGGTTTCCTGCCCTCCCGGCTGGGCTGCAGCGCCGGGCTGCAGTGACAGCACTGGGTAAGGAATGGACGAACAACAGGTCCTGTGAGTTGGTGGCGCTGGGACTGCCCCGTCTGAGTGGGAGGTCCGAGCATCCATCTCCAGCAGCACACAATTCAGAGGGGAGTGAGGGATTCCTGTGGCGTGTGGAAACAGCAAGGGGGTAAAATGAGAGGGAATCATGAAAGTGCACTCGAATCACCCAACGTGCTGAGGACTGTTCATGTCGACAGATTCCACTACTGCAAAGCCACACGCCTGGTGAGTTTCCGGATCACATCCAGGACCTGCTCTTCCGCTCTAAGTCCCCACCAACATCAGCCATGCTGGGCGGCACAGGTGACCGGCCAGCTCAGCTGGAAGACAAGCAGCCTCTTCATCCCTTTAAAAAATTAGCTTGTCTGAACTGTTGAAATTCTAACATACTTAAATCAGCAGGACTGGTGGCTTCAGCTGCAACCCTAGGTCAGGGCTGCCTCTCTTCTCTGCCTTCCCTTGGTCTGTGACACCCACCATGTAAAGGGCACCGCTGCACCCAACTCCCACCTTCACGTGATCCTTATTTTTCTTGATCTTAACAGACCTGGTGTCCTTTCCTCTGGCTGTGAGCAGAAAGTTCCTGACTTCCTCAATGCTGCAACAGGTGGCCAGGAGGCAGCAGGAAGAGGGGACACCCTTCTGCACTCTTTTCATAAACGGTAGGTGTTTGTTTGCTTGTTGGTTTGTTTTTCATACTGAGGCTCTCCTCTGCTCTGTATTTCATTTCAAAGTCACCAAGCAAGAAAACTGACCCGGCTACAGGTAAATGAGACTCCTTCTTGCTGCTGACCCTGGCTATGTTCTTTCCTTTATTTCCTTTTCCAGGGACTTGATAAGCTCCTGGAAGGATCTATGGACATTTGAGGCTGTTTCTTGAAGGAGCCAGATGCCTGGTCATTCTTAGGATCCCACAGTTGGGAAAAGCTCAGCGCTGATGGGGGAAAGGCCCAGGGATCAGGGAATCCCAGCTTCCTGACAGAGGTGGTGTTGCCATGGAAACTGAGCTGCCACAGCTGCCTGGGCTCTGACATCCGTGATTGGCTCTGGCAGGGGGTGGAGATGATCAAAAGCCCTTCAAAAGCCAGTCTCAGAGGGGAGCTCCGCTGCCTTCTGTCTCCTCCAGCTGCCCCGCCAGGACAGAGAATGTCAGCTCTGCTCCTCGCTCAGACCTTTAGTGGAAAAAATCCCAAAAGACTGAATTCTGAATCTAAGTGTTAAAAAAACAAAAATAGAAAATTTTAAATTCTATATAATAATGGATCCTAAACCTGTTGATTATCAGAACCCCTTGTTCACATGAGGTTTCAAAAAATACCAGTTCCGGGGCCCCAAACTGGGAGAGTCTGAATCCTGGTCATAGGGTCAGTTTCTACACTCTGTATTTTTAATCCTCCCCCAGATAATTCTAATGATCATCCATATTTGAGAACTAGAACTTAGTTTAGTGTTTTTTGTTTTGTTTTGTTTTTCATTTATTTACTTTTGGCTGTGTTGGGTCTTCATTGCTGCGTGTGTGCTTTCTCTAGTTGTGGCGAGCGGGGGCTACTCTTGGTTGTGGTGTGCGGGCTTCTCATTGCGGTGGCTTCTCTTGTTGCAGAGCACAGGCTCTAGGCGCGTGGGCTTCAGTAGTTGTGGCTCGTGGGCTCTAGAGCACAGGCTCAGTAGTTGTGGCGCACGGGCTTAGTTGCTCTGCGGCATGTGGGATCTTCCCGGACCAGGGACTGAACCTGTGTCCCTTGCATTGGCAGGCGGATTCTTATCCTCTGCGCCACCAGGGAAGCCCTAGTTTAGTTATTTTTAAAAACCAAATATTTAAAAATGTATCTTTGGAGGTTCCATTTGGAAGGTACTGCTTGTGTTTTACTCCCAATTCCAACCCTCTACTAAGTGTCTTCTTCCACTGTCTTGGAATGACTGATTCGCAGTTTATAGGTGTGGCAGATACAGTCGTGCAGAAAGAGACATTTCATTCCACTTTTACTAAAATTGCTGAGTAACTTAAGAGATGAGAAAGCAATTAATAATTCTATTTTAATAGCACCCCAGAATGTCTCCTACTATCTCAAGGCATGCTGTGAAATTTCCTAGATTAAATTCATTTGAGTTCACTTAAACCTGTAAGGTTTGGAAAACACTGCTTTAGATTCAAGGAAAGAATTCCAGGAGTTTCCTCCCTGCCCCCTCTATCCACTCTCCCACCCTCCTTCCGTCTCCAAAGACACTCCTCTGCAGAGGAAGCTCTCATGTGCATTCTTTTTCCATCGAGGTCCAGTCAGGAAGACAGACACCACACTAGGTATTCCAACAGAGGGGATTTGATACAGGAAGTCTGTTACAGACGTTAGAAGACGAAAAAAGCAAAACAGGACACTAGGATACAGAGACAGGTAGGAAGCAGCTTCCACTCCTGGGGAAGAGTTGGAGTCACCAGACCTGGAAGTTGACTGAGGGCCACATAGGGCTGGAACCCAAGTCTCAGGGTAGGGCCTGGCTGAGCCACTGCTGGTGGAATGCAGAGAACCCCGCAGCCCCATCCCCACAAGTACAAACGCCCCTCATGTCCCCTGCCTCTTGTTTGTGGAAAAGCTCATCTCCCAGGCTTCCCTGAGTCACAAAAGCGTAGGCTCCAGTAGTTAATGATTAGGACAACAGAGTCACAGACTCAGTGTCTGATGGGTATTCCTGAGCTGTTTTACAGATACTGTAACAGCCACCAGAGGGCACGACACAAGCTGCTCCACCCTGAGCAGCACTGAATCTGTGGCTAGCACAGTTCCAAGCACTGGCCTCAAGAGAATGGCATTAATATTATTGCTCATAATAATCTGTACCTTTGTGGCATCAAAATAATTATAGCTTGCTCTACCCGTACATGTAAACGGGCAACTAGAATTGTCAGCAAAGAGATGCTACATACCCATGTTGACATCTTCCACTCTGAGAAGGCGCCCAGTGTCAGCATGAAGCAGTTACAGAAGATGGACATTCGCCCCTAATTCCACAGAAATGGGATGATGTTTAACAGTGGGGAACTGAAAGCAGCTCTTTTGCCCCTTTCCTGTTTACTCATTTCTGTCCCTCTTTAACCTTAAAAACCGAATTATAGGAATGAGGTCACTAACCAATAGAAACTACACCCTGACTTATGCTCTCCTGAATGCACACCATGATTTGCCTGACCTGTTGATTCTTTTCCTAGATAAAAAGAAGAATGAAGAATGAAGTAGTTAAAGAATGACTAGCTGTCTACCCGCAGTAGCCCCCTTAGCCATCCTGCTGGCAGATCACTCAGACAAGATGCCATCTGAAGAGAGACTCAGCCAGTCTGCACGCAATGGAGATGCAGAACCCAGCCTCCTGCCTTGATGATTCCCTGAGATTCTTCCCCCTTTTCTCCTGGAAAAACTGTCATGGCTGAGCAGAATCTTCAGAGCTGGTCTCTGGACACAAGTCCACCTTCTCCCCAGATTGCCAGCTTTTCTGATTAAAGCACCTTTCCCCTCTACTGACACTTGCCTCTCCAATGATTGGCTTTTGAGCAGCGAGCAGCTGAACCTGAGTTCAGTAACACTGGTACCTCAGGAGGTGGGAGGAGAGGCCTCTTGGATCTGGGGCTCTGACTCCCTGGGACCACTGCTACTCAGATGGATCGCAGTGAGGTTCTGGGACCATGGAGAGAGGTTGAAGACAGCAACCAGCCACTGCTGCCTGGTAAAGAGCCATTGATAGGCTGACACTCAGAAGCAGCAAACAAAAGGGAAGAAGGAAAACCCCTCTCCCTTCCGCTGCCCAGTCTCCGTCTTGGGTGCATCAGTAGGAAGCCACCTGACCAGCACAAAGGATGGTCTCCAGAGTCTTGGCCCCTGTGTCACAAAACAGAGTAGAGAAGGGAAGGTCTGGAGAGGGATGGGGGCTGGGTGGGCAGTGTCTTGGTCAAGCACAGCATCAGATGAACCTTTGGGTCAAGAGAGCAGGGATGACTGCATTGGCAGAAACAAGGTTAAAAGCTTTTGTTTCTGCGGCTGCTTTTTTTTTTTACTTTTTTTTTGGCTGCACCCTACAGCATGTGGGCTCTTAGTGCCCTGACCAGGGATTGAACCTGCACCCCCTGCATTGGAAGCGTGGAGTCTTAACCACTAGACCACCAGGGAAGTCCCTGCGGCTGCTTTTCTGATGGTCAAATGAATTTGGGAAAACCAATGCCATTAGCATATTGAAGGATCTGAGAAGTCCTACAGTAAAGGATCCTGCTTTACTTTGTTAATTATTTCTCAAATTTATTTAGTATGAATTCCTTATTTTTTTGGATATAATATTCCTTAGAGCACGCGAACTGTGTTGTAAATGCCATTCTAAATAATGCACTACACCTCAGCGCAAACTGCTTTTTTATCTGTTACCTTCTGGAGCTGGAAAAAAATAACATATAGAAGTGAAACAGGAAGAAAAACAGAATTCCATCTGCAAAGTATTGAGTCTAACTATTTCACTTTCATGGTTCCTCTTATCTATAAAGGGGACATCCCCCCTGCCCTTCACCATGCTGTGAGGAAAAGAATTCCTTACTCAACCTCCAGAAGAATCACTAACCATGAGCCATAACAAAGACCACCAGCCTCGACATAATCTGAGAGAAATGGGGAAGTGTTCCATGGAACTGCACAGAGCATCACAGAGAGACCTGGGTTCCCACTGCCCTTAAACACACAGAGTAGCTTGACAATTACCCCATGGGGCGAAGTGCAGCTCCACTTTTATTCAAGGAAGTAAAAGGCAACTCCACTCTCTACCTTTCCATCACTTTTAGGACTCTTGATTATTTCAACCTCCTCCATCCCTGCCTCAGGCTGGAAGAGGCATCTGATTTAACACCTGACACAGGCTGACCCGGAAACAGAGGGTGCAGGGCAGCAAAACTCTCTGTGGCAGATGCAGACGTTGGGGTTGAGAGGTTGTCTGCAAAGGCAGATGCTGAGAGAAAAGGAGCAACCAGGACGGAGAGAGGGGGAGGTGACAGGGAAGACGGAGAGGGGAGGGAGGGGAAGAGGGTGGAGGGAAGGAAGAAAAAACAGCTGCTTGATGATTTTCTAGACCCCCTGGAAACTGGCTCTAAATTATCCCTGTTCAACTAGAATGTTTCCAACTCATAGACATATCCCCCACACACATCAAGTTATGCTAATCTGGCTTTTACTTTTGAGCTGGATTTCATTCATGAAGACAGCTCTTTCCTCTCTGGAAATCTGGAAATTTCTTACGCAAAAGCAGTTTGAATTGATTTTATTTATTTAACTGTATCCTATTTATTCCATTCTGTACCCTAAAAACAGGTACCAAAAATTCCAAACACTTAAATGTGGATGCAAGTAGCTATCACATGACTTCAGCCTATTTCTTTTTTTTTTTTTTTTTGCGGTACGTGGGCCTCTCACTGCCGTGGTCTCTCCCGCTGCAGAGCACAGGCTCCGGACGCACAGGCTCAGCGGCCATGGCTCACGGGCCCAGCCGCTCTGCGGCACATGGGATCTTCCCAGACCAGGGCACAAACCTGTGTCCCCTGCATTGGCAGGCAGACTCTCAGCCACTGCGCCACCAGGGAAGCCCCAGCCTATTTCTTTTCATCATGACTTGCTATCTACAGACCTGACGTGGCACTAGATTCATATTAAAACATTCTGGCCCAATTCTAGTTCTGAGAAACATTTCTGTCCCATTCATCTGGAAGCTGATCAGTTGAGACAGAGTCTCTGGTAGCTTTGTGTCCAGCACCCACATAACAAAGGACAAAAGTTCCTGGGGCAGAGACAGGAGAAACCAAGCCCAGTTAAATATGTATAGTTCCAGGGATTAGAATCTCCTATTAACACCCTAGCAGACACAGTCTCTTTCTGAAATTAGATTTCTTTCAGCAGATCCGGCCTTACTTCACAGTCAAAACAACACTTCTGAATATCCCCCAAGCTAGTTCCCAACCACAGCCTCCTGTGAAGGTGACCTATGAAGGTTGCTTCCACTTGTATGCTTTTGACTGAAGGAACAGCACCTTGTCCACCTCCTAAATTCGCTGGCTTTTGTCTTGCTTCTTGTTCGCTTGATTCTCACTCTTTCTACCCTTTTGGAATTAATCAGTTTGCTTTCCAAACTTGACTTCAGCTGGAATACAAATTTAAATTTCCCTTTGCTCAGAGGCCCACGACTGAAGGCCAGCAGTGGCTCCCGTTCCCAAGTTTAGTTCTGCTTACTGAACCCTAGCATGTGCAGGGTTCACTCTGAAAATAACAGGGTGCCCTCCTGCCCATAAGCGGAACTCTGGCCCTGAGTAAAATGACCTATGGGAGAGCCTACAAGTTAACCCCTATGTAGGCTTGAAAAACTACTCCTTGTAAATATTTCAGCGTTTGCTTTTTCTCTTTAACAATTTTAAATGTACTTAAAATATTTTTCCTGAAGTTCTTAAGGTCTAATTATACAGGTTGTTATTACTGATGATTCTGGATTGTTTCTTTCATGTATTTTGTAATTTAGAATTGCAAGTTCATTTTGGTGAGACTGTCTATAGGAATTCTGTGTAGAGCTGAAAATACACCTTTCTAGAGAAGGCTTTTAATAACTTTTATTGAAGACTCCAGGATTGTTATCGGCCTGAGACTGCATTTCAAACTATTTTGTTAGGGAATCTAGGCCCTCCAGACAGTCCAAATTCAAACCTTAAACCAGAGGGAGGGCAACCTGAAGCTGACCTTGCACAAATCTTCTTTACACTTTGCCTAAGAAGGTATTTTCAGTGTAAGTCTATATAGGATCAGAAGTGGTTATCAAGCAATTTCATATTCAGAACTGACTATATACACAAAGGAATCTGGACAAAAAATAAGAAGGAAATGTTCAAAGTATAAATACATGAAAAACAACACAGGACTTTCACTGCTAGCAATAGTGCTGATTAGATAACCTGAAAACCCTCTTACTACAGATCACTGAGATGTACTGGACAAAAATATAACAAGTATGCTTTTAAGCGCTAATAGTAAAGTAAGGGAAATACTCCAGAAACTGATATTTTGACTGTTCTGGGTTTAACAATGGGTTTGAGTTTTAATGTCTATGAAAGTACAAGAGGCAAATTTTGGGGTCCACGAGGGGCAGAAATTTGGACCTAACACCCTCAAATAAAGAACCCTTGAATTACTATACATCTGTGAAAGGGGAGAACTGAAAACATTTATCCCCTCCCAAAGTGAGACTTAAAGGAAACTCTTCTGTTTAGCCTGACCTATGGGAGAAAGGAGATGGGAAGTAAAACCCTGAGAATCTGCAAACACATGAGAGCCTCAGGCTGCATTACCCTATGCAAATCTCATATGCTGGATAGAAGATTCATAAGGCAATACGATTTTCAAATACTACTAAAATGCAATTTCTATCATAATTTTATAGATCTTCTTAGGACTGGTATTACTTAGCCCCTCTTGGGCATCTGTTTTACTGATTACCAATACAGACAGTATTTGGATCCAGCCTAAATCCTTTCTTCTGCAAAGCAAACATATTTCCTCTTCTATTCTTTTTCTTTTTTAAAAAATTAATTTATTTATTTTTGGCTGTGTTGGGTCTTTGCTGCTGCACGCGGGCTTTCTCTAGTTGTGGTGAGCAGGGGCTACTCTTCATTGCGGTGCGTGGGTTTCTCATTGCAGTGGCTTCTGTTGTTGTGGAGCAAGGCTCTCAGGTGCACGGGCTTCAGTAGTTTTGGCATGTGGGCTCAGTAGTTGTGGCTCGCAGGGTCTAGAGCGCAGGCTCAGCAGTTGTGGCGCACGGGCTTAGCTGCTCCGCAGCATGTGGGACCTTCCCGGCCCAGGGCTTGAACCCATGTCCCCTGAATTGGCAGGCGGATTCTTAACCACTGTGCCACCAGGGAAGCCCCCTCTTGTTCTATTCTTAACGGAGGCCAGACTCCTTAAATAATCACCCTTCTTCATGGTACTGAAGACCCAATCTCCCTGCCACACATTCCACTCCGTTGTCTTAGTAACCCAGCCGCACAGAGGGTATCCTGGAGGGAAATGTCCAAGATCAAATGGGGTGTCTCTCTTCACAAACTAACAAATGCAATTTTCTTCTTTCTAGTTTTATTAGCAGTGAGAATCTCTGTTCAAATAATACATTGAAATGAAAGGTGCCACAGAAAATGCACCACTTTTAAATCCCACAGAGGCTTGAAACTGTTGCTTTAGTAAACATTTTCCAAGTAATGCTGTTTGTAGAATAATTACAGTCTGACTTTTTCTGTCATCAGAATCGAGTGACTGGTTCTCTGATGACTTTGTTTTTTGCTCTAAAAAACACAATGATTCTGTTTCTGGCAGATTGTATTTTTCAAGGGTAAACTTTGATTCTGTCTCTCACTGACTCTGTTTTCAAAGTGAAGTAAAATGGAGTGTTAATTCAACATGTGTCAGTCTGGACAGTTAAATCCTATCACCTGTATTCACCATCTATCTTATGTCCCTGCTCTTTCTCTCCCCTCTACCCCAAACACATACAGAAACATAAAGTCCTTTATTCTCAATATTTGATTCCTTTTTTTTTTTTTTTTTTCCCTGCAGTATGTGGGCCTCACTGCTGCGGCCTCTCCCGTTGCGGAGCACGGGCTCCAGACACGCAGGCTCAACGGTCATGGCTCACGGGCCCAGCCGCTCCGCAGCATGTGGGACCTTCCCGGACCGGGGCACGAACCCGTGTCCCCTGCATCGGCAGGCGGAGTCCCAACCACTGTGCCACCAGGGAAGTCCTGATTCTTTTTTTAAAATAAATTTATCTATTTATTTTTGGCCGCGTTGGGTCTTCATTGCTGCGTGCAGGCTTTCTCTAGTTGTGGCAAGCAGGGGCTACTCTTCATTGCGGTGCATGGGCTTCTCACTGCGGAGGCTTCTCTTGTTGCGGAGCATGGGCTCTATGTGCGTGGGCTCAGTAGTTGTGGTTCGCAGGCTCTAGAGCACAGGCTCAGTAGTTGTGGCTCACAAGCTTAGTTGCTCCATGGTATGTGGGATCTTCCTGGACGAGGGCTCGAACCTGTGTCTCCTGCATTGGCAGGCGGATTCTTAACCACTGCACTACCAGGGAAGTCCTCAATATTTGATTCTTACGTCTAACATTTTCCAGATACTTACACATTTTCCCCACCTAGACCTTCTATATATGTGTCCGTTAATCCCAGAGAGTAACTGTGTATTCATAAGATCATTACAAAACAACAGAACACAGAACTGTTAATAATAACTATAAAAGCTGCTATTTCTTAAGTATTATAATCCAGAGTTTCTGTTAGGTGCCTCATGTAAATTACCATATTCCATTCTTTTGGCAACCTGTTATGAGTCGAATTTTGCTCCCCCAAAAAGACACATTGGAGCCCAGACTCACAGTACCTCAAAGTGGGACCTTATTTGGAGATAGTCTTTACAAAGGTAATTAGGTCAAGGTGATGTATCAGGGAAGACCCTCATCCATGATGACTGATATCCTTATTAAAAAAAAGGGAAATTTGGACACGGAGACACACACAGGAAGAATGCCATGTGAATATAAAGACAGCTGTCTACTATCTGAGGACAGAGACCTGGAGCAAACCCTTCCCTCACAGCCTCAGGAGGAATCAGCCCTGCCAACACCTTGATTCCAAACTTCCAGCCTCCAGACTGTGAGACAACTCATTTCTGTTGTTTAAGACACCCAGTTTGTGGTACTTTGTTACAGCAGCCCTAGAAAACTAATGCACAACCTTACAATTTAAGTCTTATTCTCTTTTTACTATAAAGGAGGACACTGCATCATAGGAGGATTAAAGCCCTTACCCAGAGTCCTACAGGCAGTAGTATTAGGGCTGTCAGGCAACACAGATCTGTTTTATTCCAAAGCCCACGTGCTTGTTGCTATAACATGCTGCCTCCAAACCTACGTTTGCACATGGGCTTCCTGGACACACCTAGAATTGTACAATCAAGGAATTTTTATATTGTTTATTCCAAGGAGAGCTTTTTGAACACTCACTTCCCCATGTTTTGGGAATGAGTTATCACAAAAAGTTCGAGAGTGAGGTAGAGCCAGTGACCTGGTTTGGGAGAAGCAAGGATATATAAACAATACATCATTTTCAAATATAAGTACCTCTCATGCAATATTTGGGACATGCTTACACTAAATTTTTTCCCATTGTTTATCTGAAATTCAAGTTTCACTGGCATTTCTGTAATTCTACTTGCTAAGTCTGGCAATTAAAAGTTCTTCCCCAGGAGAACTTTTGGTTTGGGGTCTCAGCCCCTGATGGCATGGGAGTGATGGCATAGAAGCGGCAGCAGAGGTGTCAATACCTAGGCCTGCTCTACGTGTAAAGTTCTTGAATTGTCTGGGAAATGCTTGAGAATGCTCAATAAATACTGCCTATTATTATTATAGCCATTGGGAAACACCCTCTTAGGTCCCAGGAGAAGACGCAGGGGCGGGGAGGGGAAGGCAGAAGGCAACAAGAGAAGAGATATTCTTATTATTCCACGGGTGGATTGACACTGGAGGGCTTACATAGTAAGATAAAAGATTGGTGAGAGGTTTTTCCGGGAAGATGGCGTAAGAGTAAGACATGGAGATCACCTTCCTCCTCACAGATACACCAGAAATACATCTACATGTGGAACATCTCCTACAGAACACCTACTGAACGCTGGCAGAAGACCTCAGACCTCCCAAAAGTAAAGAAATCCCCCACGTACCTGGGTAGGGCAAAAGAAAAAAGAATAAACTGAAACAAAAGGATAGGGACGGTACCTGCACCAGTGGGAGGGAGCTATGAAGGAGGAAAGGTTTCCACACACTAGGAAGCCCCTTCGCGGGCGGAGACTGCGGGTGGCAGACGGGGAAAGCTTCGGAGCCGCGGAGGAGAGTACAGCAACAGGGGTGCGGGGGGGAAGGCAGAGAGACTGCCGCACAGAGGATCAGGGCCGACCGGCACTCACCAGGCCGAGAGGCTTGTCTGCTCACCCGCCGAGGCGGGCGGGGCTGGGAGCTGAGGCTCGGGCTTCGGTCGGAGCTCCGGGAGACGACTGGGGTTGGCGGCGTGAACACAGCCTGAAGGGGTTAGTGCACCACGGCTGGCCGGGAGGGAGTCCGGGTAAAAGTCTGGAGCTGCCGAAGAGGCAAGAGACTTTTTCTTCCCTCTTTGTTTCCTGGTGCGCGAGGAGAGGGGATTAACAGCTCCGCTTCAAGGAGCTCCAGAGACGGGCGCGAGCCGCGGCTAAAAGCGCGGATCCCAGAGACGGGCATGAGACGCTAAGGCTGCTGCTGCGGCCACCAAGAAGCCTGTGTGCGAGCACAGGTCACTATCCACACCCCGCTCCCATGAACCTGTGCAGCCCGCCACTGCCAGGGTCCCGGGATCCAGGGACAACTCCCCCGGAGAACGCACGGTGCGCCTCAGGCTGGTGCAACGTCACGCTGGTCTCTGCTGCCGCAGGCCCGCCCCACACTCCGTGCCCCTCCCTCCCCCCGCCCCCCCCGCACTCCGTGCCCCTACCTCCCCCCCCCCCCCCCCGCCTGAGTGAGCCAGAGCCCCCAATCAGCTGATCCTTTAACCCCACCCTGTCTGAGCGAAGAACAGAACAGACGCCCTCCGGCGACCTACACATAGAGGCGGGGCCAAATTCAAAGCCGAGCCCCTGGGAGCTGTGAGAACAAACAAGAGAAAGGGAAATCTCTCCCAGCAGCCTCAGAAACAACGGATTAAAGCTCCACAATCAACTTGATGTACCCTGCATCTGTGGAATACATGAATAGACAACCAATCATCCCAACTTAAGGAGGTGGACTCTGAGAGCAAGATCTATGATTTTTTCCCCTTCTCCTTTTTTTGTGTGTATGTGTATGCTTCTGTGTGAGATTCTGTCTGTATAGCTTTGCTTCCACCATTTGTCCTAGGGTTCTATCTGTCCGTTTTTCTGGGGGTTTTTTAATTTTTTTTTCTTAATAATTACTTTTTATTTTAATAACTTTATTTTACTTTATCTTCGTTCTTTCTTTCCTTCCTTCCCTCCTTTAGACAACGAATCATCCCAAATTGAGGAGGTGGATTTTGAGAGCAAGATTTATGATATTTTCCCCTTTTCCTCCTTTTGTGAGGGTGTATGCATATGCTTCTGTGTGAGATTTTTTCTGTATAGCTTTGCTTCCACCATTTGCCCTAGGGCTCTATCCGTCCTTTTTTTTTTCCTCTCTTAATAATTATTCTTTTATTTTAATAACTTTATTATATTTTATCTTACTTTATTTTAGTTTATCTTTTCTTTCTTTTTTTCCTTCCTTCCTTCCTCCCTCCCTCCCTCATTCCCTCCCTCCTTTCTTTCTTTCTTTGTTTCTACTTCTACTACTTCTTTCTTTCTACTTTTTCTCCCTTTTATTCTGAGCCGTGTGGATGAAAGGCTCTTGGTGCTGCAGCCAGGAGTCAGTGCTGTGCCTCTGGGGTGGGAGAGCAAACTTCAGGACACTGGTCCACAAGAGACCTCCCAGCTCCACATAATATCAAACAGCGAAAATCCCGCAGAGATCTCCATCTCAACACCAACACCCAGCTTCACTCAACGACCAGCAAGCTACAGTACTGAACATCCTATGCCAAACAACTAGCGAGACAGGAACACAACCCCACCCATTAGCAGAGAGGCTGCCTAAAATCATAGTAAGTCCACAGACACCCCAAAACACACCACCAGACGTGGACCTGCCCACCAAAAAGACAAGACCCAGCCTCATCCACCAGAACACAGGCACTAGTCCCCTCCACCAGGAAGCCTACACAACCCACTGAACCAACCTTAGCCACTGGGGACAGACACCAAAAACAACGGAAACTACGAACCTGCAGCCTGCGAAAAGGAGACCCCAAACACAGTAAGATAAGCAAAATGAGAAGACAGAAAAACACACAGCAGATGAAAGAGCAAGATAAAAACCCACCAGACCTAACAAATGAAGAGGAAATAGTCTACCTGAAAAAGAATTCAGAATAATGATAGTAAAGATGATTCCAAATCTTGGAAATAGAATAGACAAAAAGAAAGAAACATTTAACAAGGACCTAGAAGAACTAAAGATGAAACAAACAATGATGAACAACACAATAAATGAAATGAAAAATACTCTAGTAGTGTTCAATAGCAGAATAACTAAGGCAGAAGAATGGATAAGTGACCTGGAAGATAAAATAGTGGAAAAAACTACTGCAGAGCAGAATAAAGAAAAAAGATTGAAAAGAACTGAGGACAGTCTCAGAGACCTCTGGGACAACATCAAACGCACCAACATTCGAATTATAGGGGTTCCAGAAGAAGAAGAGAAAAAGAAAGGGACTGAGAAAATATTTGAAGAGATTATAGTTGAAAACTTCCCTAATATGGGAAAGGAAATAGTTAATCAAGTCCAGGAAGCACACAGAGTCCCATACAGGATAAATCCAAGGAGAAATACGCCAAGACACATATTAATCAAACTGTCAAAAATTAAATACAAAGAAAACATATTAAAAGCAGCAAGGGAAAAACAACAAATAACACACAAGGAAATCCCCATAAGGTTAACAGCTGATCTTTCGGCAGAAACTCTGCAAGCCAGAAGGGAGTGGCAGGACATATTTAAAGTGATGAAGGAGAAAAACCTGCAACCAAGATTACTCTACCCAGCAAGGATCTCATTCAGATTTGATGGAGAAATTAAAACCTTTACAGACAAGCAAAACCTGAGAGAGTTCAGCACTACAAAACCGGCTCTACAACAACTGCTAAAGGAGCTCCTCTAGGCAAGAAGCACAAGAGAAGGAAAAGACCTACAATAACGAACCCAAAACAATTAAGAAAATGGGAATAGGAACATACATATCGATAATTACCTTAAATGTAAATGGACTAAATGCTCCCACCAATGGACACAGATTGGCTGAATGGATACAAAAACAAGACCCATATATTTGCTGTCTACAAGAGACCCACTTCACACCTAGAGACACAATAGAGACTGAAAGTAAGGGGATGGAAAAAGACATTTCAGGCAAATGGAAACCAAAAGAAAGCTGCAGTAGCAATTCTCATATCAGATAAAATAGACTTTAAAATAAAGACTATTAGAAGAGACAAAGAAGGACACTACATAATGATCAAGGGATCGATCCAAGAAGAAGATATAACAATTGTAAATATTTATGCACCCAACATAGGAGCACCTCAATACATAAGGCAAATACTAACAGCCATAAAAGGGGAAATCGACAGTAACACATTCATAGTAGGGGACTTTAACACCCCACTTTCACCAATGGACAGATCATCCAAAATGAAAATAAATAAGGAAACACAAGCTTTAAATGATACATTAAACAAGATGGACTTTACTGATATGCCATCCCAAAACAACAGAATACACATTTTTCTCATGTGCGCATGGAACATTCTCCGGGATAGATCATACCTTGGGTCACAAATCAAGCCTTGGTAAATTTAAGAAAATCAAAATTGTATCAAGTATGTTTTCTGACCACAACGCTATGAGATTAGATATCAATTACAGGAAAAGATCTGTAAAAAATACAAACACATGGAGGCTAAACAATACACTACTTAATAATGAAGTGATCACTGAAGAAATCAAAGAGGAAATTAAAAAATACCTAGAAACAAATGACAATGGAGACACGACGATCCAAAATCTATGGGATGAAGCAAAAGCAGTTCTAAGAGGGAAGTTTATAGCAATACAATCCTACCCTAAGAAACAGGAAACATCTCGAATAAACAACCTAACCTTGCACCTAAAGCAATTAGAGAAAGAAGAACAAAAAAAACCCCCCAAAGTTAGCAGAAGAAAAGAAATCAGATCAGAAATAAATGAAAAAGAAATGAAGGAAACGATAGCAAAGATCTATAAAACTAAATGCTGGTTTTCTGAGAAGATAAACAAAATTGATAAACCATTAGCCAGACTCATCAAGAAAAAAAGGGAAAAGACTCAAATCAATAGAATTAGAAATGAAAAAGGAGAAGTAACAACTGACACTGCAGAAATAAAAAAGATCATGAGAGATTACTACAAGCAACTATATGCCAATAAAATGGACAACCTGGAAGAAATGGAAAAATTCTTAGAAATGCACAACCTGCCAAGATTGAATCAAGAAGAAAAGAAAATATGAACAGGCCAATCACAAGCACTGAAATTGAAACTGTGATTAAAAATCTTCCAACAAACAAAAGCCCAGGACCAGATGGCTTCACAGGTGAATTCTATCAAACATTTAGAGAAGAGCTAACACCTACCCTTCTCAGACTCTTCCAAAATATAGCAGAGGGAGGGACATTCTCAAACTCATTCTACGAGGCCACCATCACCCTGATACCAAAACCAGACAAGGATGTCACAAAGAAAGAAAACTACAGGCCAATATCACTGATGAACATAGGTGCAAAAATCCTCAACAAAATACTAGCAAACAGAATCCAACAGCACATTAAACGGATCATACACCATGATCAAGTGGGGTTTATTTCAGGAATGCAAGGATTCCTCAACATACGCAAATCAATCAACGTGATACACCATATTAACAAACTGAAGGAGAAAAACCATATGATCAACTCAATAGATGCAGAGAAAGCTTTCGACGAAATTCAACACCCATTTATGATAAAAACCCTGCAGAAAGTAGGCAAAGAGGGAACTTTCCTCAATATAATAAAGGCCATATATGACAAACCCACAGCCAACATCGTCCACAATGGTGAAAAACTGAAAGCATTTCCACTAAGATCAGGAACAAGACAAGGTTGCCCACTCTCACCACTCTTATTCAACATAGTTTTGGAAGTTTTAGCCACAGCGATCAGAGAAGAAAAGGAATCCAAATCGGAAAAGAACAAGTAAAGCTGTCACTGTTTGCAGATGACATGATACTATACATAGAGAATCCTAAAGATGCTACCAGAAAACTACTAGAGCTAATCAATGAATTTGGTAAAGTAGCAGGATACAAAATTAATGCACAGAAATCTCTGGCATTCCTATGCACTAATGATGAAAAATCTGTAAGTGAAATCAAGAAAACACTCCCATTTACCATTGCAACAAAAAGATAAAATATCTAGGAATAAACCTACCTAAGGAGACAAAAGACCTGTATGCAGAAAATTATAAGACACTGATGAAAGGAATTAAAGATGATACAAATAGATGGAGAGATATACCAAGTTCTTGGATTGGAAGAATCAACATTGTGAAAATGACTCTACTACCCAAAGCAATCTACAGATTCAATGCAATCCCTATCAAACTACCACTGGCATTTTTCACAGAACTAGAACAAAAAATTTCACAATTTGTATGGAAACACAAAAGACCCCGAATAGCCAAAGCAATCTTGAGAACGAAAAACGGAGCTGGAGGAATCAGGCTCCCTGACTTCAGACTATACTACAAAGCTACAGTAATCAAGACAGTATGGTACTGGCACAAAAACAGAAATATAGATCAATGGAACAGGATAGAAAGCCCAGAGATAAACCCACGCATATATGGTCACCTTATCTTTGATAAAGGAGGCAGGAATGTACAGTGGAGAAAGGACAGCCTCTTCAATAAGTGGTGCTGGGAAAACTGGACAGCTACATGCAAAAGTATGAAATTAGATCACTCCCTGACACCATACACAAAAGAAAGCTCAAAATGGATTAAAGACCTAAATGTAAGGCCAGAAACTATCAAACTCTTAGAGGAAAACATAGGCAGGACACTCTATGACATAAATCACAGCAAGATCCTTTTTGACCCACCTCCTAGAGAAATGGAAATAAAAACAAAAATAAACAAATGGGACCTAATGAAACTTCAGAGCTTTTGCACAGCTAAGGAAACCATAAACAAGACCAAAAGACAACCCTCAGAATGAGAGAAAGTATTTGCAAATGAAGCAACTGACAAAAGATTAATCTGCAAAATATATAAACAGCTCATGCAGCTCAATAAGAAAAAAACAAACAACCCAATCCAAAAATGGGCAGAAGACCTAAATAGACATTTCTCCAAAGAAGATATACAGACTGCCAACAAACACATAAAAGAACGCTCAACATCACTAATCATTAGAGAAATGCAAATCAAAACTACAATGCGATATCATCTCACACCAGTCAGAATGGCCATCATCAAAATATCCAGAAACAATAAATGCTGGAGAGGGTGTGGAGAAAAGGGAACCCTCTTGCACTGTTGGTGGGAATGTAAATTGATACAGCCACTGTGGAGAACAGTATGGAGGTTCCTTAAAAAACTATAAATAGAACTACCATATGACCCAGCAATCCCACTAGTGGGCATATACACTGAGAAAACCATAATTCAAAAACAGTCATGTACCAAAATGTTCATTGCAGCTCTATTTACAATAGCCCGGAGATGGAAACAACCTAAGTGTCCATCATCAGATGAATGGATAAAGAAGATGTGGCACATATATACAATGGAATATTACTCAGCCATAAAAAGAAACGAAACTGAGCTATTTGTAATGAGGTGGATAGACCTATAGAGTCTGTCATACAGAGTGAAGTAAGTCAGAAAGAGAAAAACAAATACTGTATCCTAACACACATATATGGAATTTAAGAAAAAAAAATGTCATGAAGAGCCCAGGCGTAAGACAGGAATAAAGACACAGACCTACTAGAGAATGGACTTGAGGATATAGGGAGGGGGAAGGGTAAGCTGTGACAAAGCGAGAGAGAGGCATGAACATATATACACTATCAAACGTAAGGTAGATAGCTAGTGGGAAGCAGCTGCATAGCACAGGGAGATTAGCTCGGTGCTTTGTGATCGCCTGGAGGGGTGGGATAGGGAGGGTGGGAGGGAGGGAGACGCAAGAGGGAAGAGATATGGGAATATATATATATATATAACTGATTCATTTTGTTGTAAAGCAGAAACTAACACACCATTGTAAAGCAATTATACTCCAATAAAGATGTTAAAAAAAAGAAGCTACATTATATTACCAAATAAAATTAAAAAAAAAAAAGATTGGTGAGACCTGTTGGTTTAAGGAATGAATGCTGCAAATCTAGCCTTTTTGCGCATCTCATCGGTCTTGGGCCAATGGAATGAAAGAGCACAGAGAGCTAATAACACAAAGGACTAAGGTCTGGAGACACAGTGGCCACCATACTTACTCATTAAGGTAAGTAGGAGAGATTCAGTAGATGTGTGAGAGACACAGAAATGGATGTCTTTTAAATTAAGTGGAGTGAAGTAGTATGACTGCATTGGAAAACTACTGGGAAGCCAGCTACCAATTAAAACAACCAGAAAATTCCTTGCTGCTGAATGAAACTCAAGAAAAACATACTGTGATCTTTTTGAACAGCTTATGCCTTCTGAGTTTCTGGCTAAACCCTCCTAATGAGTAATGAGAAATGTTTTGGAAAATGGAAAGAATGCCCCAGGACCAAAAAAGTTAAGTCAAAGTGGTGGTCATGAAATTGGCAACTCACTGATAACTGCTTTTTTTTTTCTTTAAAATATACTTCTACTTCTGGGTTTACTCACTGTTACAGAACCATGCAAGTATTTCAAGAGCAGCAAATTTTTGTCAGTTCAGGAGTCATAAAGTGTATATGTAATTTTCTTTCTGATGACTGGCACAGGAATGTGGAAAATGGGCAGAAACAGATGATGACTGACAATTTCTACAGCAGCTTGTCTGCTTTGTGAAATCAAAGTGAGGAGCTGCACACATTTCTTAGGCTCAGTGTGTATAGAAAATGACCTTGGGTATGATGGTCCAGAAGCCTGGTTCCATACCAGCTGCTCTTTAGGGCGCTCTGTGCCCATCGTGTACATCCTGATCTCCTGACATATCCCAAGTTTACGTTACTTAAGGAGGCGACTGTGGGTTAGTAGAAGCAGCAGCTAAGAATATTTGTCATTTTTCAGATATATGTTGACACAAAATGGAGATACCTATTTGTAGTAGAGTGAAGTGTTACCCTGTAAACTCTTTATATCACTGTTTTGCCTTCCTGAGGAAAAGATACAATTTTTATCTTGTTAAGAAATGAGACATACAACCAAATAGCTAAATGATTACAGTATGAAACACCACCAAGCACAGCTAAATAAGCCATTCATGGTGTCCTCCGATTCCTAAAGTTTTGGTGATCTGCTCAATTTACCCTAAAGCCTCCCCTAATTTGAACTAATTGTGTGTGAAGTTCCCATCAGCGTGATTATAGCCACAGCAGAATATTATAAGGAAAATATTACCAAAAGAGAAATAAAGAGAATTACACTATGTGAAAGCATTTATTCACATTAAAGGGGAAAACGAATATAAGGTTTTCTTGTTAATAATTTGAATTAAATTTCAAATTTATATAATTTCCCCAGATTGCCTAAAATTTAACTTTTTCAGCAAAATTTTTTTCATCAACTATACAAGTTAATGTGCTAAATTGATCAGGGAACTGAAACGGTTAAGCAACTCTTCTCGGGAACTTTATTTCATTTCAATTAAAAAAGTATGCATGGGTTCAACTGAATTACTGATCTCCAAGAAAATGATGATTTGGACATCTAGACCATATAGAACTTAGATTTGCAAATTCTGGATCAAGTCTTATCTTTGTATTACATCTTCATAGGACTTTTACCAGGCAACAATGTTGAGTAAATCAAGTTTGTGACTATCAAGTATATTATTAAAATAGTTAAAATTAATGAAATCAACTTTAAAGTACACAATTAGTACTTTAATAACTCAGATGATATTTTCTTTCCAACCAACCTAATGTCATGAGGTTCATGGTAGTTTCCCCTTAATTTTTTCTGAAGTAAACCATGATCACTCAGGGCTTCTTGAAGGTAGCTAAAACCAACACTGGCACAAAGGTGAAATGTGATCCTTTGAGCCTGCTCTTTATAGAACAGGATAAATTCTGACCCTACACAGATAATCTGGACTTCAGATAATCTCTGACAGGTAATTTTTAATTGATTGTACAGAGTTGTAATTGTGATAAGTGGATTTAACTTTCAAAATAGAAAATGAAAAGCCAAGATATTGATAATGATCTGTGTCATATACGGTGATATTTATGATGAAACCTTATCAATTCGAGTCATTAGGTAAAGCAAAATGTCAATTTTCTTGTCACTTTTCAAATAGTTTTCAACATCAGATACTTTGAACCATAATACAGAACCCTCCTATATAGAAGTCAACTGTTTAGCAATTTAGAATTGCTGTTTTCCTCCCTTATCCCTACGACAATTCTCCTTCCTTTTAACCTTTTTATTTCTAAAGATGTGTCCTTTGATGGTGATAAATGTAATGGGATGAAATTCAAATGAACACTTATACTCATGGCAATTCGGGCAAAAGTATGGATGGGGAGGGGTGGGAAGTGATTCGATACAATTAGCACCAAGTATATGTCCGTGAACAGAGATTTCTCTCAATGAATCCTTAATTAATTAATTAATGAGGGACTCAATCAATTTTTGCCTTCTGGCCATTATCACATATAATCAGAACTTGACTGTAACTACAAAACCATGTGAAACTACCAGTAACCGCAAATTATATTTTAAAAAATTAATGGGAGCGTAAATGCCCACTCTAAACGCACATGTGCTTTATTTTTCCAGTC